>NW_026925288.1:0-255610 GCF_032062105.1 Saccostrea cuccullata
GAGTACTACTGTAATAACTATAAATTTTAAAGCAAAAAGAATGGTTAACAACATGGAAAGGTTTTCCTCTATTTTTTGAAAGAATGTCCATATCTAATAAAGCTTACATACAAGCATTTGAAGGAGATTCAAAACAGTATGTTAATTTTGCCATGTGGAAAGTCTTTTAATGCCTTCATTAGCTTTGTCAAGGGATTTTATTGCCTGCATTGCATTGTATTGAAGAAAATCAGGCAATGCCTGCATTCTCTGTAGAGATTGTAATGACCCTGAAAGGAATCTCTCAATGTTTGCATTGGCCCTTATGTCAGCCCCTCAATGCCTGTATTGGCTCTTAAGACAGTCTCTCAATGCCTGCATTGGCTCTTAAACACCCAATTTTATGTTAACGCCCCCAAAATCTACCTGATTCAAGATCAGTAGTTTACCGCCTGTCAATCATCAAAAAAACAATAGCTTCTAATTTGATTGACAGGTCAGCTACCCCTGTGCTTCCTGATAATCTGAGTTTGCATGTTTTGAAAACAATAACCTGGTCACGCGTCAAACGCTTTCATGTACCCGCATAGTATACACGTGGATTAGAAAACTCCAATATGTTTGAATTTTATTTCAAAAAATAATTGAAAGTAGATTATTAAAATATTGAGATAATAAAATATTTCTTTTCTATCTTCACTGCTGTGTGTTACTTGTAAGTGTTATATCGTTCACATTTATCTGTGGAAAAAAAGACCGCGTCCACAGAAACCGGCTATATTTGCCGTAATTAGAAGTCCGACGAATTAAATTATTTTTTAAAAAATGGGATATAAGAAAAATATTCAGCACTAATAAACGACATAGCATAGTTTTTAAAAGATGTTTTAGTTTGTACAGGGACCTATATACTAAGTATATACGTCCCTGGTTTGTACTATGGCTAGAAATTGATGTCAGAATTAATGCTCGAATTTCCTCTAGCGTCTGTATATATACGTAGTGAAAATGTGAAGATAATTAATAGTGATCGATTCTGGAAAGAAATCTTCCTAACAATAAAATTTTGTTAACACACGAAGAATCGAAAATATGGAATATTTTGGACAACATTGTTGGCCATAAAAAAACCAAAACATTCAGATCGCGGTAAATGCATGTTCACATGCACGACGAATAGGTGGATCAAAAATTTTTTTATTTCAATAGTCAGACTTTTTAGCTCTACTGGTCAGAGACCAGAAGAGCTTATGCGATAGTAATGCGTCCGGCGTCCGTCCGTCTGTCTGTCTGTCCGTCTGTCTGTAAACAATTTTTCAAAATGCTACTCCTCCTACAGTTTTGGTCTAATTTCAATATAACTTGGCACACAAGTAGACTGCACTAAGATACATAATTCTGTGTATCGGTTTTTGATTTCGATGAACGGTGTTGCCATGGTTACTAAAAATAGAAATTTCTGTGAAATTCTTTCAAAATGCTACTCCTCCTACAGTTTTGGTCTGATTTCAGTATAACTTGGCACACAAGTAGAATACACTAAGATACATAATTCTGTGTATTGGTTTTTGATTTCGATGAACGGTGTTGCCGTGGTTACTAAATATAGAAATTTCTGTGAAATTCTTTCAAAATGCTACTCCTCTTACAGTTTTGGTCTGATTTCAGTATAACTTGGCACACAAGTAGACTACACTAAGATACATAATTCTGTGTATCGGTTTTTGATTTCAATGAGCGGTGTTGCCGTGGTTACTAAAAATAGAAATTTCTGTGAAATTCTTTCAAAATGCTACTCCTCCTACAGTTTTGGTCTGATATCAGTATAATTTGGCACACAAGTAGAATACACTAAGATACATAAATCTATATATCGGTTTTTGATTTAGATGAACGGTGTTGCCGTGGTTACTAAAAATAGAAATATCTGTAAAATTGTTTCAAAATGCTACTCCTCCTACAGTTTTGGTCTGATTTCAATATAACTTGGCACACAAGTAGAATACACTAAGATGCATAATTTCGTGTATCAAATTTTAATTTTGATGAACTGTGTTGCCGTGGTTACTAAAAATTGAAATGTCTGTAAAATTGTTTCAAAATGCTACTCCTCCTACAGTTTTGGTCTGATTTCAATATAACTTGGCACACAAGTAGACTACACTAAGAACATAAAGAGACTTTATCAACGATCATTATTCTATATATTGCTGTTGTAAAGTTTCAAATCCCAGCTGCTTAAGTACTCTTCTCTTCCTTTGCTATAAGTTCAAACCAGTAGAGCTTCAGTCTCGACAGAGACTTCTGGTTTAATCAAGTGATTTCTTTTGTTGAAGATTAAAAAAGATAAATATTATTGATTTGTAGTTTTTACTCGTGAATTTTTCTTTTATGTAATGAAAACTTTTTCTAAAACGATATACATGTATCTTATTATTTTTTTTACCTTCAAAACATTACCATGATTACGATGAATGCGTTTAGTTTACAAATAAATTCCATATTAAAATAATTATTTTACGTAGTTTCACTCAAAACCAGACACAAAACACGTAATGTTGACCCTGATTACCAAACACAGACTTCCTGTGTAATGCTACGTATACACAGATTTTTGACATCTTGGGTATTGGGGGTCTCCAGGTAAATAACAGCACTGTTACTTTGACCACTCCCTCCCCTCAGGTAACCGTACGGTAAAAAAATTGGGTCTTTAAGATAGTCTCTAAGTGCCTGCATTGGCTCTTAAGACAGTCGGCTCATAAGACAGTCTGTCAATGCCTGCATTGGCTCTTAAGACAGTCTTTCAATGCCTGCATTGGCTTTTAAGACAGTCTCTCAGTGTCTGCATTGGCTCTAAAGACAGCCTCTCAATGTCTGCATTAGCTCGTAAGATAGTCTCTCATTGCCTGCATTGGCTTTTTACATAGTCCCTCAATGCCTGCATTGACTCTGAAGATAGTATCTCAATGCCTCCATTGGCTTTTAAGGTGGAATGCCACACCAATTTTTTTTAATTTTTTGATCTTTGAGTCATCCTTTTTAAACAATGGTTTCAGCATTGAAAGGCCGATACTAGCTCTTAATTATTTTATATTATTTTTTTCTATTTTTTAAAAGAAAATGAAAAAAATTATTTACATCCAAATAAATTGTTTTCGAGTTAAAAGTTTGCTGTAAATGAATGCATCATATGAATATCTTATAAAATATGTAAGGAAAAGCTGGTTAGACTTTTTAATTTTTTTTATAAACAAAATTATTTATGAAAGTAAAACACATTATTTGTGAATATTTTTTAAACCAATGGTTTAAAAACACCATAAAACTAGTCACAACTAAGGACAACATGTTTGTCAATCATATTTTAAAAAGAAACTGAAACGAAATTGAGATATTTTAGAGAAATTAATTTTTTTAATATTTGGACCTAACCCGATCAAAATTAACACAAAATGAATAAAATGCTAATTTATTGCCGCTTCATGTAATTACAGTGAAGAAATCTATTTTATTGTCAGTTCAATAATGTTTTTACTCTTATAACACCTAATCAGACTAGTGTTCTTAGGGAATTTTTATTTATTTTTAATAATTGTGCAATTATGGTTGGGATCGGTTTAATTTTGATCGGGATTGGCCAAAATTTAAAAAAATTAATTTCTCTAAAATTTGGCTATTCTGTTTCAAATTCTTTTATAAATATGATTAATGAACATGTTCTCCCCAGTTGTGACTGGTTTTAAGGGGATTTAACCACAGGTTTAAAAAATATTCACAAATTATGTTTTTTATTTTCATAAATATTTTTTTATTAAAAAAATTTAATATCTTAATATGGGCTTTCTTAACATGTTTTATTAGGTATTCATGTGATGCATTGATTTACAGCAAAATTTTTACAAGAAAGCATCTAGTTTGGATGTAAATATTTTTTTTTAATTTTCTTTGAAAAAATGCAAAAAAAATTCATATAGATTAATTAAGAGCTAATGTCGGTCTTTCAATGCTGAAACCATTGTTTAAAAAAGTTGACTCTGAGATCTATAAAATGAAAAATTAGTTTGGCATTCCTCTTTAAGATAGTCTCTCAATGCCTGCATTGGCTTTTTTTTTTTTTAGATTTCTCGATGCCTGCACTGGGTCTTCAGACAGCCCTTCAATGCCTGCATTACCTCTTATTTAAAAAAAAATTCTGACATTGATCATTCTTATTTGGGAAACCCCCTTAAATTCTATTTTTGTAAAGTACATTCTGCATTACAAGTTAATTAATTTTCCTCCTGTCCACCTACATTATGTATTCCTTTATTGCAACATTCAATTACACGTATACATTTATGCCTCTCTCAACTGCATATGTGATTCCAATATACACTAAGTAAGTCATACCATAACTCTCATATTTGGCTATTTTTGTGAACATTGAAAGCTTTCTTGATAGACTGATAAAATTTCATTCCTTTTATAAACAGAAGTCAACATTTCTTTCCATATCTTCCAAAATATTGACCTCTTATAAAAAAAAAAATAATTGAGACAAATAAAAATTAGTTGAGACTCCATTGGTTGCAGATATGCACCAGGAAGGATAACGGAATTAATTCTTATAACAGTACTTAAAGCTGAGTTCTCATCAAAACAACGGTTACTTTTGCTGATTTTTCTAATATCGAAAACTGATTGGGTATATGAAAAACATCCAGAGGAAATATTTTAATAGCATTTCATACAAAAATTAATTTAAAATCTTATTTCATTCAAAAGTCATTGATTTTTTGGCTGGTTTGATTGACACATCCTTGCACTTTCACAAATTTTGATTTCACTCTAAATACTTAGGAAAAGTGGAAATCTTGTTGTGTATGAATGAAAAATATTAATACTTTAATCCAGAAAATTCAGAGTAGACATGTTCGAAAGCAAAACAAACACACAATATATTCTCAGTCCGTGCAGTTGTGGTGAGCAGACTTTGACAATTGAACGCACCCGGTGAATCGTAAACATCAACAAAAACAGAGCTCGTGCCCTGTTTACAAAAACTGTGTACATAACACGAGTGTGATCGATTTGCACACACGACTTAGCTCGGAATGACGATAATTGTGAAGGAGTTTTGCTTTCTAACATTTCTACTCTGAATAAAATTATTTTTCTGGATTAAAGTTTTAATATTTCTCATTAATAAACAACAAGATTGCCACTTTTCTGAAGGATTAAGAATAAAGTTAAAATCTGTGAAAGTGCAATGATGTGTCCATCAAACCCGCCAAAAATTTGAAGTTTTAATAACTTTTAGATGAAATAAGATTTTTAATTAATTTTTGTGTGAAATGCTATTAGAATATATAATTCGTGATATTATACAGAAAATATCAACTTCAAAACTGTGTCCAAGTACCTTTAAAAATGTACTCATTTTCATATTTAGTGTTCTTGGGATTATAAACAATTATTCAAAGGTTTATTTATGATTATTAGATAAAGTGAAATAGGATCGCTCTCTTACTATATCTCTGAGTTAGCAATCAATAATATCGACAAAATACTTTACAATCTAGTTACATTTTGTTGCTGAGATGCACTGGTTTTAGCGTGAGTGTATCTCACTAAACAAGTACTGCTACATAAAAAGCAGTAATGAATAGTGCATTTGATTGTTCTACATTTTAAATCGACTCTTTGTTTGATTGAGCCTCCAAATCTTCATTCATTAATCAAACAAGAGTGTCCATTTGTTTTTCACTGTTTTGCACACCCCAAAACCAAACTGTACACATGACATAACCGTTAGTCACTGTCACTTAGACACTTGATCATTCTGGGAATAACTCTCTGAAGTCTTATATAGTTTACAATCTTGCCGCCTGTTAGCATTGACCGAACATTTGCATAATATAAAGCAGAGAACAAAGATCGTTTTATCTACGTTGTTCAAAGGGACATAATTTGAGTTCTCGAACTTTGTAACTAACCTACATTATGCAAATTTCACAACTAACAATCAGTGGCAAGGGAAAAATGTATAAAAATATAAAAAAAAATAAAAAATGTATAATATTCAAATACATTAACAAGTATAATCATTGTACTTGTTTAAATAAAAGTATTCTTGAACGATACTGCACTCTGCCGCAAAACAATGCAACGCGTTGAAATGATAAACAAGTTGACCAGTCGATTTAAACTTAATCAATTTGTTTTGCAACTGAATTCAAAATATGATGGAAATCTACTCCATTTCGTGTTCTGAATTAAAAAAACAACAACAAAACATTTGTTTTGTTTCGTTTTTTTTGGTATGTATAAAATTTAACAATAAAAATTATATCGAAGGACTGTTTGCTAAAGTGCCCTATTGCTTTTTTTTTATCGAACAAACAGTTTGGGTATACCAAAAACCCCCATAGGAAATGAACACTCGTCTTTGACTAATTTGTCACTTTCTTTACTTGAGAAGTACTAAAGTACCAGCTTATATGAACATCAATTGCACTTTATTACACTGGACAAGAATGCAAAGCCAGTCAAAATTTTAATTAATTCAATTTGTTTTCTGTGATTTGATTGAAAATAAGGTTGAAACTGACCATTTTTCTAATTCAGGTTTCTTTAAAAGGGATATTAAACAGAGTGAATGGAATATATTCATTCCCATTTTCTTGTATGATTGTTCTTTTTTATATGAATCATAAATAACAACCCATGTGGAGATTAATATAATATACAGAATATCTGGGGCTTTTCTTTGGTTTTAGATATGCACCAGGAAGGATAATGGAATTGACTCTAATAACAGTACTTAGAGTTGAGTTCTCATCAAAACAACGGTTACTTTTGCTGATTTTTTAATATCGAAAACTGATTGGGTATATGCGATAAGTCCAGAGAAAATTTTGTGTTGCGTGAAGTTCTTTCAATTTTTTCAAGCTAATAAATTTTCCTTTCAAATCAATACATGTATGCAACTGCATTGCATTGTAATACTTGACGTACAGTCTATTTAAAACATACTTGGTCAATATTAATTCAAGGCTGATTTTATGAAAAATTGGTTAAAAATGTCCTCATTTTCATATTTAATTAAATTGGTGTTGTTGGGTTTATTTACAATTATTCATATGTTTATTTATAATTATTAGATAAAGTGAAATAGGATCGCTCTCTTACTTTATTACACACTTAGTAATAAATACAGGTTTTTTGCATATGCGATATGGCTGACGTCACAACAGCCGTATCAACCCTGCAGGGCTGATATGGATTTCCGTATCAGCCCTGCAAATCCATATCAGCCCTGCAGGTCTGATACGGCTATTGTGACGTCAATATCACACCCTTAGTAAATAAAACCACAATAACAGTACTTGTACTCATACACAATTTTTGGTGGGTTCATATTCTCTTAATTTTAACTTTTTGAAAATAAGGTTAATCTTAATTTACAAATACATGTAATACTATAGAATATTTTCAAATTACGGATCAAGTGCATTGAAATAGAAATAGAAACAAACCCAAATCTTATAAGACATTAGACTATGTACAAGTATGTAAGAAGTCCATGCATTATTATTTACTTATTTTCTTCTCAACTGTATTTTATTACTAAGTATGTAATAAATATAATAAAACATACCCTTTTCCACATCACATCCTGTATCAGCCCTCGACCAATATCAGCCCTCGGGCCTTCGGCCCTCTGGCTGATATTGGTGTCTCGGGCTGATACAGGATGTGATATGGAAAAGGGTATGTATTATTCTCTATATATCTCTGAGTTAGCAATCAATAATATCGACAAAATACTTTACAATCAAGTTACACTTTGTTGCTGAGGTACACTTGTTGGGGTATGCAAAACAGTGAAAAACAAATGAACTCTCTTGTTTGATTAATGAATAAAGATTTGGAGACTCAATCAAGCAAAGAGCCGATTTACAATGTAGAACAATCAAACGCGCTATTCATTACTGCTTTTAATGTAGCAGTACTTGTTTCGCGAGATACACTCACGCTATAAAACGAAACACTACACGTGACATTACCGTTAGTCACTGACACTTAGACACTTGATCATTCTGGGAATAACTTTCTGAAGTCTTATATAGTTTGCAATCTTGCCGCCTGTTAGATTGACCGAACATATGCATAATATAAAGCGGAGAGCAAAGATCGTTTTATCTACGTTGTTCAAAGGGACATAATTTGAGTTCTCGAACTTTGTAACTAACCAACATTATGCAAATTTCACAACTAACAATCAGTCGCAAGGGAAAAATGTATAAAAGTTTGTCTTTGGAGGGTAGATGGTGGTGGCAATATACCAATACATTGACAAGTATAATAATTGTACTTGTTTCAATAAAAGTATTATTGCACGATACTGTACTCTGTTGCAAAACAACGCATTGTAATGCTAAACAAGTTGACCAATCGAAAAAAAACTAAGTCAATTTTTTTGGCAACTGAATTCAAAATATGATTGAAATCTACTTTATGTTCTTATTCGTTTCACTCAAACGAACATAAAACATTTATGAAATAAACACAAACTCGTGAAATAGGATATAAAGCGCTCTGAAAGTGCAGTTTAATTATTAAACACAATACATATTATATCTCTTTTTCTATTGTCCTCATCAATGTCCGAATTCTACAAAATAGAAAATAAATATTTTCAACAAAGTATAAATCTAATATAATATTCAAAACTAAGCAATGGGCGGGTGGGTGGGACTTATAAGACTGCACAAAATAGAGCCTTCGAATGGCTTTCCCTATACAGAATTTCTTTCACGGTCACTAATAGCCCGTGCTATGAATATTTATGTCACCTGACTAGGTGACCATTCTAACAGCCAATAGATGACAAGAATAAACAAACACAAACACGTGTTTGCGTAACATTAATAAATACGTCTATTTCGTGTTCTGAATTAAAACTAACAACAACAACAACAAAATATTTGTTTTCTTTGGTATGTATCAAAATTAACAATAAAAAATTATATCGATGGACTTTTCCCTAAAGTGTCCTATTGCTTTTTCTTTATTTGTTTGGTTATACCAAAAAAAAACCCAGAAGAAATGAGCACTCGTCTTTGACTAATTAGTAAATTTCTTTATTTACTTGAGAAGTACTTAAGTAACAGCTTATCTGAAAAGAAATTGCACTTAATTACATTGGACAAGAATGCAAAGCCAGTCAAAATTTTAATTAAATTCAATTTGTTTTATGTGACTTTATTGAAAATAAGGTTTAAGCTGACCATTTTTTTTAAATTCAGGTTTCTTTAAAAGGGATCTGAAAACACTGAAAACAGACTGAATGGAATATATTTATTCACATTTTCATGTATGCTTGTTGTCTTTGATATGAATCATAATTAACAACCCAGTAATGATGTGGAGATTAATATGATATACAGAATATCTGGGGGGTTTTCTTTGGTTGCAGATATGCACCAGGAAGGATAACGGAATTGACTCTTATAACAGTATTTGGAGCTGAGTTTTCCTCAAAACAACGGTCACTTTTGCTGTGTTTTTTTTCTTAATATCGAAAACTGATTGGGTTATGCGAAACATCCATAGGAAATTTGTGTTGAGTGAAGTTCTTTCAATTTCAAGTTAATTAATTCTCCTTTTAAATCAATACATGTATGAAACTGCACTGCAGTGCATTGCATTGTAATGCTTGATGTACAGTCTATTTAAAACATACTTGGCCAATTCAAGTATGATTTTATGAAAACTAAGTTAAAAATTTCCTCATTTTCATATTTAAATTAGTGTTGGGTTAATTTACAATTATTCATAGGTTTATTTATAATTATTAGATAAACTGAAATAGGATTGATCTCTTACTATATCTCTGAGCTACCAATCAATAATATCGACAAAATTCTTTACAATCAAGTCACATTTTGTTGCTGAGATACACTTGTTATACCCGCACTTTCTAAAGAAAGTTCGGGTATATTGTTGTTACTCATGTCCGTCCGTCCGTCCGTCCGTCCGTCCGTCCGTCCGTCCGTCCGTCTGTCACACTTTTCTTCCCTGAACTCCTCCTACATTTTACACAGTAGCTTAATCATCTTTTGGGAGATGGTTTGTGGGGTCATGTAGATGTGCAGTAAGGTTTTGGAATTTCGATTTTGCCCAGGGGGGTCAAATGGGGGTCGAAAAATGACGTTTTTTGTCCAAAAAGCCCCGTCTTCCCTGAACTCCTTCTACATTTTACTCAGTAGCCTAACCAGCTTTTGGGAGATGGTTGGTGGGGTCATGTAGATGTGCAGTAAGCTTTCGGAATTTTGATTTTGCCCCAGGGGGTCAAATGGGGGTCGAAAAATGACGTTTTTTAAGCAAAAAGCTCTGTCTTCCCTGAACTCCTCTTACATTTTACTCAGTAGCCTAACCAGCTTTTGGCAGATGGTTGGTGGGGTCATGTAGATGTGCAGTAAGCTTTCGGAATTTTGATTTAGCCCCAGGGGGTCAAATGGGGGTCGAAAAATGACGTTTTTTGTCCAAAAAGCCCCGTCTTCCCTGAACTCTTTCTACATTTTACTCAGTAGCCTAACCAGCTTTTGGGAGATGGTTGGTGGGGTCATGCAGATGTGCAGTTAGGTTTCGGAGTTTTGATTTTGCCCCGGGGGGGTCAAATGGGGGTTGAAAAATGACGTTTTTTAAGCAAAAAGCTCCGTCTTCCCTGAACTCCTCTTACATTTTACTCAGTAGCCTAACCAGCTTTTGGGAGATGGTTGGTGGGGTCATGTAGATGTGCAGTAAGGTTTCGGAATTTCGATTTTGCCCCGGGGGTTCAAATGGGGGTCGAAAAATGACGTTTTTTTGTCCAAAAAGCCCCGTCTTCCCTGAACTCCTTCTACATTTTACTCAGTAGCCTAACCAGCTTTTGGGAGATGGTTGGTGGGGTCATGTAGATGTGCAGTAAGCTTTCGGAATTTTGATTTTGCCCCGGGGGGTCAAATGGGGGTCGAAAAATGACCTTTTTTGTCCAAAAAGCCCCGTCTTCCCTGAACTCCTTCTACATTTTACTCAGTAGCCTAACCAGCTTTTGGGAGATGGTTGGTGGGGTCATGTAGATGTGCAGTAAGCTTTCGGAATTTTGATTTTGCCCCAGGGGGTCAAATGGGGGTCGAAAAATGACGTTTTTTAAGCAAAAAGCTCTGTCTTCCCTGAACTCCTCTTACATTTTACTCAGTAGCCTAATCATCTTTTGGGAGATGGTTGGTGGGGTCATGTAGATGTGCAGTAAGGTTTTGGAATTTCGATTTTGCCCAGGGGGGTCAAATGGGGGTCGAAAAATAACGTTTTTTGTCCAAAAAGCCCCGTCTTCCCTGAACTCTTTCTACATTTTACTCAGTAGCCTAACCAGCTTTTGGGAGATGGTTGGTGGGGTCATGCAGATGTGCAGTTAGGTTTCGGAGTTTTGATTTTGCCCCGGGGGGGTCAAATGGGGGTTGAAAAATGACGTTTTTTAAGCAAAAAGCTCCGTCTTCCCTGAACTCCTCTTACATTTTACTCAGTAGCCTAACCAGCTTTTGGGAGATGGTTGGTGGGGTCATGTAGATGTGCAGTAAGGTTTCGGAATTTCGATTTTGCCCCGGGGGTTCAAATGGGGGTCGAAAAATGACGTTTTTTTGTCCAAAAAGCCCCGTCTTCCCTGAACTCCTTCTACATTTTACTCAGTAGCCTAACCAGCTTTTGGGAGATGGTTGGTGGGGTCATGTAGATGTGCAGTAAGCTTTCGGAATTTTGATTTTGCCCCAGGGGGTCAAATGGGGGTCGAAAAATGACGTTTTTTAACCAAAAAGCTCCGTCTTTCCTGAACTCTTCTTACATTTTACTCAGTAGCCTAATCATCTTTTGAGAGATGGTTGGTGGGGTCATGTAGATGTGCAGTAACGTTTTGGAATTTCGATTTTGCCCCGGGGGGTCAAATGGGGGTCGAAAAATGACGTTTTTTGTCCAAAAAGCCCCGTCTTCCCTGAACTCCTTCTACATTTTACTCAGTAGCCTAACCAGCTTTTGGGAGATGGTTGGTGGGGTCATGTAGATGTGCAGTAAGCTTTCGGAATTTTGATTTTGCCCCAGGGGGTCAAATGGGGGTCGAAAAATGACGTTTTTTAAGCAAAAAGCTCTGTCTTCCCTGAACTCCTCTTACATTTTACTCAGTAGCCTAATCATCTTTTGGGAGATGGTTGGTGGGGTCATGTAGATGTGCAGTAAGGTTTTGGAATTTCGATTTTGCCCAGGGGGGTCAAATGGGGGTCGAAAAATAACGTTTTTTGTCCAAAAAGCCCCGTCTTCCCTGAACTCTTTCTACATTTTACTCAGTAGCCTAACCAGCTTTTGGGAGATGGTTGGTGGGGTCATGCAGATGTGCAGTTAGGTTTCGGAGTTTTGATTTTGTCCCGGGGGGGTCAAATGGGGGTCGAAAAATGATGTTTTTTTATGGAAAAAGCCCCATCTTCCCTGAACTCCTCTTACATTTTATTCAGCACTCCTTTTTTTGTTTTAAACAGTGGTCTTATCATCTTTTGGGAGAGTTCACTCTTTTGAAATTTTGTTAAAACATCAAGGTCAAGGGGTAAAAAATCATAGCATGTTGGGAGCCTCTTGTTATGGGTAATGTTCACTTGAAATGTGAAAGTCAAATCTCTTCTCAATGAAAAGGAAATACAACATTAATGAAAACTAAGTTAAACTTCAAGGTCAAGGTCACAGAGTCAAAAAGTCATGATACATTTTGGAAGGTCTTATCACAGGTAATATGAATGCCCTTTCATTTATCTTTCAAAATGATCAATTCAAAGCAATTAATTTTTTTAAGGAAATTAGGTCAAACTTCAAGATCATGGGTAATGAAAATCATAGTGTATGTAGAATGGTATTGTCCCATTTAATACTAATACACATGTTTAATATAAAAGTCCTATCTCTTCTCATTCAAAATATACGACCATGATGACCAAGGTTAAATTTATTGTGACAGATGGGCAGATTGACAAACAAATGAGATTTAATGTACCCTACCTTTAGCAAAAATGGGGACAATAAATGTCTTTGCTGTTTTTGAGAAGAAGATTTATGTTGGAACAAGATGTGTTTGTGAAACACTACGCGCCCGGCGGCAACAAAGTTAAAAAAATCTTCTTTTAGCATATTGATCACAGTCAAGGTCACAAGGTCATTGACCATGGTGTCATTCGAAAGAACTTAATCAGTGGAGTATGCGTACTAAATATGAAGTCCCTATCTCCTATGGTTCAAAAGTTGTGGCAAAAAGTGTAAAGAGCTATTTTTAGCATATCCGTCACAGTCAAGGTCACAAGATCATTGACCTTGCCGTCGTTTGAAAGGACTTTATCGGTGGAGTATGCATACCAAATATGAAGTCCCTATCTCCTATGGTTCAAAAGTTATGACAAACAGTGGAAAAAGCTATTTTTAGAATATAGGTCACAGTCAAGGTCACAAAGTCATTGACCATGGTGTCATTTGAAAGAACTTAATCGGTGGAGTATGCATACCAAATATGAAGTCCTTATCTCTGATGGTTCAAAAGTTATGGCAAAAAGTGTAAAAAGCTATTTTTAGAATATAGGTCACAGTCAAGGTCACAAAGTCATTGACCATGGTGTCATGTGAAAGAACTTAATTGGTGGAGTATGCATACCAAATATGAAGTCCTTATCTCTGATGGTTCAAAAGTTATTGCAAAAAGTGTAAAAAGCTATTTTTAGCATATAGGTCACAGTCAAGGTCACAAGATCATTGACCTTGATGTCATTTGAAAGGACTCTATTAGTGGAGTATGCATACCAAATATGAAGTCCCTATCTCCTATGGTTCAAAAGTTATGACAAACAGTGGAAAAAGCTATTTTTAGCATATAAGTCTTAGTCAAGGTCACAAGGTCATTGACCTTGAAGTCATTTGAAAGGACTTTATTAGTGGAGTATGCTTACCAAATATGAAGTCTCTATCCCTTATTGTTCAAAAGTTATGGCCAAGGTTAAAGTTGACAAACAGACAAACAGATAAACAGACAAACAGACAAACAGACAGGACAAAAACAATATACGCCCGGGATCTATCGATCCGGGCGCTTAAAAAGTACCCTGCATATTTAAATGTAAATTGGTTGAAATTAGCCCAGTGGTTCTTAAGAAGTTAATGTGAAAAGTTTGCAGATAAACAGATGGACAACAGAAATCAGTACATTTCAGAAAACAGTATGCTTATAAATAGTTAATCAAGGTGCTTTGGGTAGCAAAATAAAGCTAAACTGGTATATCTAATTCATCCGCAGAGCTTAGTATATTTCAATATGCACAACCTTTTCAACTCTTATAATTATTTTTTAAAATTTATATCACCATGTCTCATTCAAGGGAGAACTAGAGATATGACCAGATGTATATCTGTTGAATATAAAATATGTACATGTATTCTGTGTTTTTTTTAGTAATTTGTTTGTTTGTTGTGACAGCAACTGTTATGACAGCTTTTGGCAAAGGTTGAAGTTTCTCAAATGTAAGTCAAACTCCAAGGTCAAGGTCAAAGGGTCTAAATTGTTGGTATCAAAGGGAAAGTCTTGTCACAAGGAATACACATGTGAAAAAAAGGGAGAAATCCCTAGAACTTCCTCACCTGTTCAAAAGTTATTGCCAAGGTTAAAGTTAAATTGGATTCAACTCTAAGGTCTAGGTCAAAAATAATTATACCTGTTGAAAGTTCACAATGATTACACATGTAAGAGCATGAAAGTCCTAGCACCACCTGTTCAAAACTTACCCCAAGTTCAAGGTATTTTTCTTGTAAAATTGGGTCAAACTCCAAGGTCAAGAGATCAAGAGGTCAAAATTGGTGGTACCCATTAAAAGGTTTTGCCAAAAGAAATTTACCTATGAAATATTGAAGCCATGTGTATAGCCCAATCCACTTAAAAAATATGGGCAAGGTTAAAGTTTCCGTGGACAGACAAAAATACATAAACATAGGAAACAAAATATGTATAAATAGTCAAATGAAAAAATTTTCTACTATTATGGAGTCATAAGATCAATTGTCATTTCAGGCACAGGGAGTCAGTGGCTATGGAGATCAGACCCCCCCCCCCCTGGAATTAGCAGTTATTTAAATAAGACTATTCATGTACTGTAGAGAATAAAAATGACTTTGGACATCCTCCCCCTTAGAAAACAGGGACTCCACCATCATTGTTTTTATTATTATTTTTTATTTCCATCTCAGGAAATCTTGGGCTGATTTTTTTGACTGAGGTGTGACACCCCCCCCCCCCCTTTCTGAAAAAAAAAATTCTGGATCTGCGTCTGTTATATACTGAATGTCCGCAACAGGAGATAACTTGACAATGTGAAATTTGTCGACTGTGGCATGCGATGATCTTTGACCATGTTGACCCTTTTTGAACTTCAACCTAACCATTTGCATTTATTTATTTTTATGCAATCTATACTAAATCTTGTACTTACCGAATGTCATAGGTCGTGACAACGAATTCATGAAATATAATCCATATAATCCAATTAAAACACAAATGATTTTAACTGACCACACTGCATCATCAGCATACATGTGCTAAATAATCTCATTCGACAAACCTTTGCTGATTCCGTTGCCAGTATGAATTGGCCGAGGTGTGCCGAGAGGTGATATCTATAAATATGATAATGGGTGACGCAAACCCAATGTGAATGTAGAAAATAAAACTGTTTAGTACAAGAACAAATTTCAAACTATCATAATAAACTAAACTATGTTTTTTAAAAAATGTGAGGGTGAGAGAGAGTGTGTGTGTGTGTGTGGGGGGGGGGGGGGGGGGAGATAGGCATTTACAAAATAAAGGGGTTGTATTTTCAATGGGTTTTTTTCCCGACCAAATGCTAAAATCAGTTTGCACATTTTGATAAATTCATCAAAAACGCTTTGTACTAAAATAATATTTTATGTCGTTGAGAAAGTAAATTTAAAAAGTTCCAAATTATGGGAAAATTATTTATTTGAATCTAATTAAGTAATTTACTTCAATCATTAATTAAATTCTGTTATTTCAGACTGGTTATGAATTAAGTATTTTAAAATACATATGTGAGGCTCAGAGTTGATATGGTCATCTGAAAATTTTATGTTCAATTTGACGAATACATGTACGGTGATAATTATAGAATTATTTTGACTTCTTCCTTGGAAAGTCCAATATGAATGAGTGTATATTTAGAGGCAAACACCATAGTGCGGGTATTACTGTCTCATGACAGCATCTAGTTTGGGTATGCAAAACAGTGAAAAACAAATGAACTCTCTTGTTTGATTAATGAATAAAGATTTGGAGACTCAATCAAAGAGCCGATTTACAATGTAGAACAATCAAACGCACTATTCATTACTGCTTTTTATGTAGCAGTACTTGTTTCGTGAGATACACTCACACTAAAACCAAACTGTACACGTGACATAGCCGTTAGTCACGGTCGCTTTGACACTTGATCATTCTGGAAATCACTCTCTGAAGTCTTATATAGTTTACAGTCTTGCCGCCTGTTAGAATTGACCGAACATTTGCATAATATAAAGCAGAGAGCAAAGATCGTTTTATCTACGTTGTTCAAAGGGACATAATTTGAGTTATCGAACTTTGTAACTAACCTACATTATGCAAATTTCACAACTAACAATCAGTCGCAATGGAAAAATGTATAAATAGGCTGTCTTTGGAGGGTGGATGGTGGGGCTATATTCTAATGCATTGATAAGTATAATAATTGTACTTGTTTAAATAAAAGTATTATTGCATGATACTGCACTCTGCCGCAAAACAATGCAACGCATTGTTATGCTAAACAAGTTGGCCAATCGAATAAAACTAAGTCAATTTGTTTCGAAATTGAATTCAAAATATGATGGAAATCTACACTATTTATATTTCGTGTTCTGAATTAAAAACAAGAACAACAACAAACTATTTGTTTTCTTTGGTATGGATAAAAATTAACAATTAAAAATTATATCGAAGGACTTTTCGCTAAAGTGTCCTATTGCTTTTTCTTTATCGAACAAATAGTTTTGGTATACGAAAACCCCCAGAAGAAATGAGCACTCATCTTTGACTAATTAGTAAATTTCTTTATTTACTTGAGAAGTACTAAAGTAACAGCTTTTCTGAATAGGAATTGCACTTTATTACACTGGACAAGAATGCAAAGCCAGTCAAAACTTTAATTTAATTTAATTTGTTTGATGTGATTTTATTGATGATAGGGTTGAAACAGACCATTTATCTAATTCAGGTTTCTTTAAAAGAGATCTGAAAACAGAGTGAATGGAATATATTCATTCACATTTTCTTGTATGCTTGTTGTGTTTGAATTGAATCATAATTAACCAAACATCCTGAGGAAATTTTGTGTTGAGTGAAGTTCTTTCAATTTCAAGGTAATGAATTATCCTTTTAAATTAATAAATGTATGTAACTGCACTGCAGTGCATTGCATTGTAATGCTTGACGTACAGTCTATTTAAAACATACTTGATCAAAATTAATTCAAGTGTGATTTTATGAAAAATAGGTTAAAAATGTACTCATTTTCGAATTTAAATTAGTGTTCTTGAGTTAATTTACAATTATTCATAGGTTTATTTATAATTATTAGATAAAGTGAAATAGGATCGCTCTCTTACTATATCTCTGAGTTAGCAATCGACAAAATACTTTACAATAAAGTTACATTTTGTTGCTGGGAAGCACTTGTTGGGGGTGCAAAACAGTGAAAAACAAATGAACACTCTTATTTGATTAATTAATGAATAAAGATTTGGAGAACTCAATCAAACAAAGAGCCGATTTACAATGTAGAACAATCAAACACGCTATTCATTACTGCTTTTAATGTAGCAGTACTTGTTTCGTGAGATACATTCACGTTGAAAGTAAACTGTACACGTGACATTACTGTTAGTCACTGCGTCTTTGACACTTGATCATTCTGGAAATAACTCTCTGAAGTCTTATAAAGGTTACAATCTCGCCGCCTGCTAGCATTGACCGAACATTTGCATAATATAAAGCAGGGAGCAAAGATCGTTTTATCTACGTTGTTCAAAGGGACATAATTTGAGTTCTCGAACTTTGTAACTAACCTACATTATGCAAATTTCACAACTAACAATCAGTCGCAATGGAAAAATGTATAAATAGGCTGTCTTTGGAGGGTGGATGGTGGGGCAATATTTTAATACATTGACAAGTATAATAACTGTACTTGTTTCAATAAAAGAATTATTGCATGATACTGCACTCTGCCGCAAAACAATGCAACGCATTGTTATGCTAAACAAGTTGACCAATTGAATTAAACTTAGTCAATTTGAATTCAAAATATGATTGAAATCTACACTATTTATATTTCGTGTTCTGAATTCAAAAAAACAACAACAAACTATTTGTTTTCTTTGGTATGAATCAAAATTAACAATACAAAATTATATCGAAGGACTTTTCCCTAAAGTGTCCAGTTGCTTTTTCTTTATCGAACAAATAGTTTGGTTATACGAAACCCCCCAGAAGAAATGAATTTGAATTTACACAGTTGACTCGACCCTAGCCCCCCCCCCTTCCGCTACCAACTTAATTATGTACTATATTTCATTAAAAAGAAACTCTAGTAATATTTCTGGATAATGTATGAGGATTGTATCGAAGAAAAACCTGATAAACTGGATGTTTATATTTGAGGAGCAAAAACTATCCAAAATTTTATGGCTATAAGTCTGAATCTCACTGTAATGAAATATTGCACGAATTTAATCACCTAAACAACTAAAAGTGTGAAACAGTAATAATTGTATTTTCAACTACACCCAGAAGATACGGGTTTAATATTTAAGATTGAAGTCTTTTAGAAATATTGAACACGGATTCTTTGGTGGTCAACTGGTATTAAAAGCTATCTTTAAAGCTTCCATATTTACACTTACTGTAAATGTCATGCATAAATTCTACGGGTAGTCCATTTCCTATGCCAAGGTTTAATGAATAAATTCTTTTGTTTCCTCCTTAAAACGTTTTACATTTTCATCAAATACGAATACAGCTATAGTCTCTGATATCAGCGCGTAGTTCAGCACTTCTGTCAAACTGAAGATATTTTAATGATCCAAAATTTCACCTACAGCTCAAATATAATATACACTCAACAAAATAAGTTAAGGGCCAACTTGAGAATTTTATTTTTTGTAACATATATTGTAAAGGTAGTGGAAACAAATAACATTTTAAAAGTAAACAATTATAAATCTCTTATAATAAACAAATGAACAACATGTTACAACATGTAACTGTCAAAACAACAAGAATATTCATCAATACAGGATTTCATGAGGAAACAACAGTCGTAATTTCAGGGTTTTGATTAACCTGGAAAGCCCAAACGTTACTTTCAGTATCTTGTGTGACCGCCTCTAGCCCGAATTACTTCCCTACATCGATTTGGAAAACTGTTGATCAAATTTCGGAAGTTATCCTGTGGAATTCTTGACCATTCCTCAACAAGAGCAAATTCAAGTTCACGGAGCGTGCTTGGTTGGTTTTGCCTTCCTAAAATTTGCTTCTGGAGGATGTCCCATGCATGCTCTATTGGATTCAGGTCAGGTGATTTTGCTGGCCAATTCATCCTTTCGATTGTTTCTTCTTCCAAGTACTGATTTACCACTCTCGCACGATGAGGCCTGGCATTGTCATCCATCAATATGAAATCTTCACCGATGGCACCAGCGTAAGGCCTAACAATTGGTGCAAGGATCTCATCCCTGTAACGGACACCTGTTAGCGATCCATTCCTTATGACATAAAGGTCTGTGGAGCCATCGTAACTGATACCTGCCCAAACCATAATTGATCCACAACCAAACCGGTCATGTTCAGTGATGCAGCAGTCCTTAAACCTCTCGTTTTTCTTCCTCCATACTCGTCTGCGACCATCATTAAAATCGAGACAAAATCTGGATTCATCAGTCCATAACACTCCTTGGATATGATGATGGTCCCAGTTGATATGGTCTTGAGCAAACTGGAGGCGACGGTTGCGATGTTCTACGGTCAAAGGTGGGCGCACAGCAGGTCTTCTGGCATGTAATCCCGCATCATGCAGTCTGTTTCTCAAGGTTTGTGTTGAAATCCTTATACCTGTTGCTGCAGATAGCTCTCTGTTCAAAGCAACAGCTGAAGACATTCGATTTCTCTTTGCAAGTAGGGATATTTGTCTATCTTGTCTAACAGTTGTACTTTTTGGACGACCACTCTTAGGTCTCGGTTTGACGCTATTAGTCTCTTCGTATCGTTCCAACAAACGTCCTATAACAGAATGACTTACACCAAATTGCGCTCCAACATGACGCTGTGAACATCCAGCTTGAAGCATTCCAATGGCCCTTGCGGCTTCCTCTACTGTCAGATGTCTTCTTTGAGGCATGAAAACGTGTCAAATGGCAAAAAGCAACAAATATTGTACAGATAATCGAATCTTGTTCCTTTTGAGGTTGTCAATGAGTATACAATACAGCCAATATCACAGAAATGTGGATAAAGCAAAACGTTCAATTGGCAAAAATCACAAGAATGGAGCACAAATCAAGAGTGTGTTCGAATAACAATCCATGAAAATGTATGGAAACCCAGATAAAACAAAAAAAGTGCAACAAAAAATAGTTATAGATTTTAAAACTTTCAAAAAAGTAAGTGGCCCTTAACTTTTTTTGTTGAGTATACATTAGAGATGAGTAAACTGTCACCAGACTTTATAACGCTAAAATTCTTAAAAACAAAACAAACAAACAAAGCAAACAAACAAGATGTGTTTGTGAAAGACTTATTCCCTTGTAAGGTAGCTTATGGCGAGCGTTGAATTTTCTCAAATGCATGTCAGACTTCAAAGGTCAACGTCAAAAGGTAAAACGGTATCCAAAGGAAGGTCTTGCTACAAGCAACACACCTGTGAAGTATGAAAGCCCTAGTTCTAACTGTTCAAAAGTTATGGCCAGGGTGAAAGTTTTCTTGAAAAAGTTGGTGAAACTCTTAGGTCTGGGTCAAAAGGTAAAAAATATTTATACCCTCTACCTCTAAATGGTCTTGTCACAAAAAATACACAGTGAAATATGAAAGCTCTAGCTCCAACTGTTCAAAAGTTATGGCCAAGGTTAAAGTGTGGTATTTTTTTTGTAAAAGTAGGTCACACTCTAAGGTCAAGAGGTCAAATTTGGTGGTACGCAAAGAAAGGTCTTGTTACAAGGAATACATCTGTGAAATATAAAAAACATAGCCCCACCCACTCAAAAGTAATTGGCAAGATTAATGTTTTGCAGACAGACAGACGGACAAACAGGGCAAAAACTGTGCTCCTCCGCAACTTCGTTTACAGGGGCATAAAAATTTATGCGATATTAATCATACACGCTTAATGTAGTTTTTCAGTACTGTTTCAATCAAAAAATCTATAAGACTTAAGTTTACAATAGCCAGTTAGATCACATTTCAGTCTTTTTCGTCAAGAAACCAAAGTAAGTAGCATTATAAAGAAATTCTTTTGTGGTTGAAATCAAGATGAATCTGTATTATTCTGTTTTGCTTTGGGTCCAAAAGCATATGAAGAATGTGACAACAATTTGTAAGAATTCATGTTAGGATCTGTCTTAATAAATGGTCATTGCTACTGTGGCGTCTTCTTTGGTCAAGCAGGATAAAAATAAGCCTGAAAGGACATACTGAAATTTCCTGTTATGGTCAGTTTTATAACTTGGATTTATACATTTTATTGTACCAAAGAATAATATTCGAAAATTTCCAGAAAATGATTGCAGTCAAGAAGAATACAGACTGTTTATTAATATCTCTGATATAATTTTTAGATAAAATTATTTCTTGCCCATTACCAATTACTAATTTTCACATTTCAGTGTGAAAAATGACAATTTTGTAAGGTTGTTGACTTGATATAAGAACAGAAAGCGTACCAAAACTAATTCAAATAGTGCATAGGCTATATGTAAATAAATTACCATCATGCAGTGTTGATATACATGTATTATATATCCTGGTAGATTTATTTCTGCTGGTCTCTGACTTCATTAAATCCACTACAACTAAACTGTAATAAATCTATTGTAACAGTAAAAAATCAATTTTTTTGTTTGAAAAATTCTATTCTAATGCTTTGGAATGAGTATCATAAAATAAATACATGTACATACTAATAGTACTATACTAGTATTACTTTTTAGGATAAAAATAGATCATCAAGGCAACCACAATTACTTGTATACACATTTATTGCATTCTGAAACAGTCATACAGCACACATTCATCAACCACTATTAAGAGAAATTAGTCATGGACTTTTGTTAAGGTCTCTAAAGCTGAATACTCCCTTCAGCATTCGACAGAACTGCATGTGCTGGGAGTCTGTTGGTATGCTAAAGGGTCCATGGTCACCCATGTAAATATGCCTGGTGACATTAAGGAAAACATTAAATCGTTATAGCGAAGTCCTGGGGACCTGTGAATTTAATTCACTATATCCGTAATTCGTTATATCCGTATAATGAATTGGTATAACCATATACATGTATAGCGAATTTGCTATATGCATGTTTTCCTTCAAGTATTACTACCAAATATTTCAAAGAAGTAAATATTACAAAACTTACTTTCGTTAACCAAGGTTTTATTATGAATTGAGTTTTATATACAAATGCTAAAATAAAATCAGTTCAATTTATCCAATTTTGAGATCTTTGAAAGTTCGTTATAAAAGATGTAAATTTCATTATATTTAACGTCAACAGGACTCAAAATGAGTTCGCTATATCCGTAAATTTGTTATATCAGAGTTCGTTATAACCGAAATTTTACAAAGATTTGTTAAGAATTTTGTCGTGGACCCAGAAAAACTTCGCTATATCCATGAATTCGCTATATCCGTGTTTGTACTAAACAAGTTTTACTGTAATTAAAATTAGTTGTAACATAAAAAATATTCATATATTTTAATGAGGAATTGGTGTCCAGAGGCTATAAGTTATTAAAATGTGTAATTTTATGTCAAAGACTCTAATGAAATAATATTTAATTATCATAACCAAGACCAAGACGGAAATTTTTCAGCTGCTAGCTCACTGTCTACACAATAAAAGCATGTAATAGGCACACAAATAAAAGATATCAAGATCAAATGAAGGATACGGTAGCCTTACGACCCAGAGAGTTCCAGCAGGCAGCTCTGCTGGGTTCTCTGTTCCCATGGAGAAGACTGGACAAGGCGGTGCTGATGGCTGAATGTTGGGGTCCACAGTTACTCTTACTGGTCCCTCGGGGGTGGACACATACACCCTCATCAGCTGGGCTACATATCCTTTTGTACTTCTGAAGAGATAAGTTTGGATGCCATAAAAAAAATGGGGGGCATCTGAACTGGAACTTGTAAAAAGATTATATCAGTGAACTCAAAACATTTCTTTTCAAATGTTTAGTATTAAACATTTATAATTTCTCTATTTGTCAAGATAACTGAACAAATTTTCAATTTTTTTTTGTACATAAAGAGTCTTAATCATTTTATTCTACAGCTTAGTGTCTTTAAAATATTGTCTATCCTGCCAGAACAATTTAAGCCAGCTGAGTTTCAGATAATTTGTTTACATCGCTTTAAACTTTATTTCCACATAAGCTTACCTGCACTGAGGACATGGACAATACAATGGCATGTCCAGACTGACCAGTTTAGTGGCATTATCCTGCAAAAATAAAAATAACAACACTTAAGATATCATGTTTCACTTCTGCTGCTATCTACAGTTTCTTCTGAGAAAGCTGACATGACATCTGACCTTGACTGTGCTGGAACTGGAAACCTTAATGACCTTCTCTGGACCGCTACAGAAAAACCGGTGTCCTCTGGGACACTCATATTCATCTCCCAGGTAGATCCTCAGATTGACTTCTCCAACCTCTACAAGACAAATTTAGTGACAGATTATTCAAAGTTCACATTTCTAGGGGATATAGTACATGTACTTATGTACAGTAAAACTTGTTTTATACGGGCACCACTGGTTCCACAGAAATTGGATGAATTAGACGACATTCCAGATTATTAAATGATCAGGAATTCTGGTGCTCTCTGATTGGTCTAGACGCCTTTTCCTGAGATGTACCTCAGAGTGAGTTCACCTCGTTCTGGGAGGTTCACTTGGGTTTTCCCTCTTGACCAACCATAGATTTGCTTATAGTTTTTTCGACCAATCAGATTGCGTGTTTCAAATCATGTGTCGGTGTGAATGTAAACATCTCAGACGCCAGTACCAAGGAAATTAAACGCTTTTGAAAGTAAATGGTTGAGTATTGATTGTTTAATTGATAATAATTTTTTTCCATTTTTAACTACTAGTTGTTAAGCTGTTGATGTATAACAACATGTGAAAAGTGTTTTTACACTTTGCGTTTTATTATGAGTGTTCATATTTGATGGAAACAAGAACGAAAGTGTCAAAAGGTTGTAAAATTCCTGATCATTTAATAAAACGGTTATTGACTTTTGAATTCGGTCTACTCGTGACTATACTGACCTGGTCAGGTATTGGTTAACCTCGGCCTTCAGCCTTGGTCAATCAGTACCTGACCAGGTCTGTATAGTCACGAGTAGACCTCATCAAAAGTCAATATTTGCATATTAGACAACATTCAAACCTATTGAACTTACTGCAAGGAACCTAATTTTACATTGTGTGAGGTACATGTAAGATTTTGGATTATACAATACTCAGATTAGAAAAGTTTCATTGTATATCATGTACAAATAGATTTTTAAAGACTCCTCTATTTATACCTCAAAAACATTCATACAAGTGATACAAACAATACACACATAAAGGTACTCTGTATTATGTCAAATTTAATAATTTTAAATCACAGTGATTTACAGTGCATTGTGCAATAATGTGTGTTAGACACTTCCTGCTGGTGTACTGAGGTGAGTTCACCAGTTTACCCAATGGCATTCTTAACTGCAATACCTTTATTGCTCTTTTTCTGTTTTCCTTTCCTAGATGTTGTTTCCCCTATTGATGGCCACTTGTCCTTTTCTGCCTTTACCGTAATATCCCAGGGTAAGAGAAAATTACTTCCATGTAAAAATCCTGGCAAATCTAATCCTGAAAATCAAATGTCTGAATATCAAAAATGATCAAATAATTGGATTCAAATGAGGGACATCATTCTATAAATTTAAAATCTTCTATAAGTAAGGGTCACATTTTGGATTGTCACCAAACGCCCTTACAAACATTTGTTAAAATCCTATCATGTGTAGTATTCTACAAATCATAATCAATTTTCCTATTACAATGAATACCTGTATTATGATTATACATGCTGGATTTTCCCAGACAACAAATGCTCCAGGAGGGAAACATAGGGAGGAGATGAGGGGGAGAATCGGAGTGAATCATTCCATACAGGTACTCCGTGGTGGAATGCTGCCGCAAAGTTCCTACCTCATCAAGCTCTATAACTGTTAACATAAAAAATAAATATTATTTTTCCTATGAGAGTTACTTTTTTATCAGTAGGTCAATGAACCATAAAGAATAATCATACAAACCACAAGTTTCAACTGCATTTATTAAGTACAAGTAAAAATTATTAAAATATTTTTAAACATTGCTTATGTTATACCTATTCTGCATTCCCATTCCTATCTTTAAATAATTAAGTTTCATTTTCAACTGGTTAAAGATAGACTTCTTGTTAATAATATGTTACAACACCAGACATTTCAATATTTCACAAACCCTTCTTAAGAACTGATTTTCCTAATGGAACCTCTTCTTTCTGTGACGATTCCAAATCCACTTTCTGAGAATTAATTGTTATCTCTGGTTCTGTTCTCTGGGAGCTGGGATCCTGCTTGGGTGAACTGGGCATGGTGACCACTTCCTGTTTAGGTGAGCCTTCCTCCTCCTTCTGAGATTCCTCCACTTCCTGTCTTACTCCACTCCCTTCCTCTTTATCCGGACTCTGTTCCACATCTTCCAAATGATCCTCATCCTCCTCTTCCACTACATCCACACTGTGTCCTCCCCCCTCTGGTCCTGACCCCTCCTCGTGTTCATCTGTCCCTCCCTCCTGGTCACTTTGGTGACTTGTGTAGTGGTCAGTGGTGCTAATTCCACTGTGATGGTCCTGGTGAGGAAGAAATTCACTTCCACCTGACTGACCTGTCCAAGTATAAATTGTATATTGTGTTTATCGCTTTTAAAGAAAACTGATGTTCATCATTTCATCATAAATGCATTCTATATCTATGGGAAACTCATTTATAATGTAAAGATACTTCATAGCTTTAAATCAAGGTCATTTGGTCAGATTCATAGACCCCTGCCTCTTCTGAGGTATCTGCTTTTATACTAAACTGCTCTGCAATACCCTACAAAGCATTAATCTAGAAGAGTTGCTTTTAACCCACGTGAACCTCATTGTCTTTGGATCACCCCTTTCAGATGTTCTCTAAATCTACATTTGGTGAAGATTTCTTAAAAAATTACACAATTGTTTATTTCATTTAACTAAATTACAATTTCACATAAAAACATACATGTTTGATGTAACTATCTTGGTCAAATGACAGTACATATTATCTTTGCAATTTCGAGGTCATAATCACACTGTATAAGATTTTCCACTTCTAAGACTTTTTCTACAAGTACAACTTTAACATCAGGAACCACACTCTGTAGAGTTCTTACCTAAACTGAGTGCCAGACTGAGACTACCCATCCCAGTGACTATGTCATGCTTGAGGGTGTCTTTCTGAATTGCACTTTCTCCCTTTTCTTCTCGACTGGGGGCCCGCTTGATCAGGCTAGCCTTAACTTCAGATGTACTGGGTTTGAATATGGGTAGGTCTATATGCTCCAGCTCTCCACAACAAGATGCCTCCAAGGCATCAAAGAAATCAAAATTGGCATACTGAAATTTAGAACAATGTTTTCCATTAACTTTTTAAACAAATTAAATGTCTACCTCTCTGATGTTTCATCTTTTATATTTTTTAGATTGCATGTTCATGTACAGAGGAATAGCAAAGTGCCAGTTTCATATCAGTGCACTACATGTAGGTTCAGTACACTGCCTTTTACACTTCATCACTCAAATATCTGTACATACTGTGTGTATCCTGATCACCAGTATATAATACTTAGTACCTTGTGGTCAAAAGGGTCCTCTTTGTCTGCCTGTTTTCTGCCACAATTACAAGCAGCTTTGGTCTTCAGCTGACTAGAGTGAGGCATTATGGGTAAATGTCTATTTTCATCAGTTTCTGGGTCATCTGGCAGTCTGTGCAGCTGTAAATGACAAACATCATGAAATTCATTACATATTTGAAATATTTCAACAAGATTTTTAATAAATATTCACTTTTATCTATTGGGGTTAAGGAAATATTTAGAATTAAGAATTTTTTTATGTAAAACTTTTTCTAAAGGTGATGCAAAATTATGTTCCGATACATATATACAGGAAACAAATCCAAAAGTTTTGTTTAAATCCAGACTTACAATGTATTCACAAACTGCTTAAATATATAAAATGAGAGCTTAAATTTTCAAAGAATTTTTATCTTGTTAAATTTAATAACATGTACAAAATTACACATACAAAATTACATCTCAATACTTCATGTAGGTTACAAGATTATGATCTAGAAATAGTGTTCATTAATGCATCAAAGGTTCATAAAAACATTAAAAAGTCAATTTCCCATGACAAGACGTGCAAATTCTTTTTAAAAACATTGTGCATTAAATCAATCATAATAGTGCTACTCTATACAAGTACTTACTGGATTAACACAGTGGTTAGACAAGATACTGATCTCCTCACACAGCTGTCGGCCATTTCTCCAGAACTTCTCACACGACTGTTCCAGCTGTTTAAGGTACTTGTCACAGGCTGGTCCCCGCGCAAACTGGTGGAACACTCTCTGAGCCTGGGCTAACTGAGAGTGAGAGAGGAAATATGGTGTGTGGCAATGCACTTTGAAAAAATTACGCACTTTGAAAAAATTTTTCAAAGTGCATTAAAATTGGGACAAAATCAACCCACTTTGAAAATTTTTTTCAAAGTGCGTTAAATCTGGGACCAACTCAACGCACTTTGAAAATTTTTTTCGAAGTGCGTTAAGAGTCTACATCAATATATTTTACCATGGAGACACTTAATGCACTTTGAAAAAAGAATTAAATCATATTTTAGCAATGGAAAGATTTTATTTGTTATTTATCTTTCAAAATTAAAACTTATGAATTGATTAACTCCCGTCGAAAAAAGGAGAAGACAGGTATAAGATTCCTCAGTCCAAATCTTTATCTTTTGAATACATAGGTGTCAGTAACAAACGGGGGAGGGGAGCAATAAACCCAAAAAGGGTAAGCTGCATTTTCAATGTTTATACGATGTATATATCTTTCCAGAATAAGTGGAGGGCTAAGCCCCTCCTCCCCTGGCCCATTGCTCGGTCTCGACGTCTATGCTATACTCAAAACATTTATATAATTATGTATTTACCTAACTGGTATGACGTTGAAAACTTTCAATATTAAATGAGTTAATTACAACAGATGAAACTAGAAATACTGAAGTACAGTAAAACGTATGAGAGAGAAAGAATTTTCATTGTTTTGAACAATCAAATTGCCCCCTTTTTATTATGATAAATGCTAAGTTGCTTTAAGCTGTCCACTGTTAGTGCCCCCTTTACACCTTTACATATACATGTACTTATCAAAGACTAGAACTTAAAGAAAAGAAAGAAATGAATGAATGATCTTAAACAATCGTCACTCTTTTTTTCAAGACCCTTTTCCCTTTTATTTTATCAAAACCTTAAATATTTAAAACTTCAACTTCTCAGGTCCTGAAGTGAGTTCATCATAAAAAAGTCATCCATCCAGGATCTGTTATTTATCATACCGATTATTTGTAAGAATATTGATCAATCTACATTTTTTTTCAAAGTGCGTCAATATGGTCGATATCAACGCACTTTGAAAAAAATTAATTTTTTCAAAGTGCGTTATAGCTTGGTCCCAAATTTAACGCACTTTGAAAAATTTTTTCAAAGTGCGTAATTTTTCAAAGTGCGTTGTAACAATGGTGGTTGACCACACTTTAAGTAATACCATTTGTAGATACATACTGTAAATCAGAAATTTTTCAGGAAATCTTTTTTTTGAGAGATAGTAATTTGGTTATTATAATCGAGACTATAAAATGTTTTTAATCAAATGTAAACATTATATTTTCAATTAAAAAGGCAAAAGTGTAAAATTCATAAACTTGAATTTTGTAAATGCAAACAGAAATCTTAAAAACAATGGATATGTTGAACAGAGTTAAAGTCCCACTTTTCCTGTATTTTTTAAACCTGGATATTGCAAATCATTTACATCTTTCTCAGTCTTGTCAGCCCTGATATAATGAGGTTTGACTGTATAAGGAATAAACTAGTTTTTGGGGTCTAATTAGGAAGGCAGGTCAATTGGATCAGCTAGAGGATAATATAAATGCCTTCAGTATATGAATGTCTTCAAATGATATTTGTATAAAAGTTGTTTTTAGATCACATAATTCATAAAATATAATAATATGTGAGACATAATGTACATGAATCAATTACCTTTGATAAATGGAAATTTGTTACATAGTGGGTTGGTAGACCTTCTTGATATGCAGCTTCAGCAAGAGGTAGAACTTTATTACAGCGACTGCAAAATTTTAAACAATTAATAAATAATATGTCTTAATTGACAATGAATGAAACAGACAGCAATATTTATAGCTATAAATTATACCAAAAATAAAGAAAGAAATTTTACAGGGATATAATTTTGCCATTTTTAGGCCAAAAGAAAATATTCTTTTGTTTCCTGTCCCCTGACCAAAAAAATTAGGGTAGGTAGGTAGGGAAAAAATTTTATTTTGAGAAAAAATTTTATTTTGAAAACTCAATGAATGCAGAACATATATCATGTAATAACAAGAAAATGATATGTTAACACTTTACAGAGCAAGTTCGTTAATCAAGATTTATAAAGTAAAGGTATCCTGTACACTTGTGATGTATTAGTTCTGTAAATATTGTTGGTCGACTTAAGCATTTGTTAAGCATTTTAGGAAAATAGTCACCCCAAAAATGAAAATGTAATAAAAACTTTTAGGGTCGGAGGGTAAAATGTAGGGTAGGTCGGGTGACAGGAAACAAGAGTATTTTTTATTTTGGCCTTATGAGGGTGTTGAGATTGCATGTTTAAATTAAAATATTGCTAACACTTCATTCTGTATTGAAGGTAACTGATGTATTTCTAAGCATTATCAAATCATTTAAATTACATTTTGCTGAAATTTAATTCATTTTTAAAGACCCAATCACTAAATTTGCATCTGGTAAAAAATCCACTTTCACAGTATTTACTTGAATATTTAACAAATTACTTTTCAGAGAATCTGATATCAGTCTCCAGAAGTGATTTTAGGGTGTTTAGATGAGCCTGGGCTTTTCCATCAATGGAATCACCAAAATATAACTGATAGAGTCTGTCAGCCACCATAAACCAAGTCTGTGCAGTTACAGTCTGAAAGAAAAGGACCTGCATCTTAAGCCTCTGTTTCATACATGTACATTACAATTCAGCAGTACCTCAAACACTGATATCTCGAATTCCATTGTTGAAGTGATTGGAAGCTTCCGACCTTTATTCTTTATGTATTTAACCCTGAATACCTCAAGTCCTCATATATCTTGAAGTTATATCTGGGTCCTATTGTACCGGTATTTGAGATAACAACGTTAGATTGTATTTGAATGGAAAGATGTTAAGAAGTGAAGACCCCCTAGTAATACACTTCACAAAGTATCATAAAACCAAAATCAAATTTCATTTTCTAACTCATTTCTTTCCTTTTTAAACATTTTCCACTTCTACTATATTATGACTCTTCAAATGTAGCTGACTTTTCATTAGGCTGGGAGGTCAACAAATTAACCACAAATTAGCCACCAGATTCAACTTATTTTTTTAGATATGGTATCTTAAGCTGTCAACTATCATTTGGCAAAGAAAAAATTAATACATTTTAGTTTTAAAATTTGATCATTTTTGTATATCTTTATATGGAGCTCTTCCTTTAAACGAGATAAAAATAGTCTAAATATGGCTTCCACCCCCAGCCTCTTTAATCTTAGCCTGTCTGGAAGGAAAGTTATACAGACCTCAAATAAAGAAGGAACTGGATTTCTGCCAACATTATCATCAAAGCCCCTTCCTAAGGCCATGTCAATGTGTTGCCATAGAAACTCTTTGAAGCTGTTGCCTCCTTTTGAATGTGCAGTGGTGGATGATGACCTTGACCCTGATGATCCATTGCCCTGATTGACTTTTCGATTACTTTGATAACTACGACTCCTTGGTGAATCTGAGATTTAAAAAATCATTACATTATTTGTCACATAATGTACAGTGTAAGAAAGTAATTATGAACTATTGTAATTACTTTGTCTAGTATTAATGAAATTCTTTCTTGCACCTAAAACTCATCCATATGATTGTTCAAGGTTGGTGGTATAAAAATGACAGTTTATCATATATAACTATATCAAAAGAAATGCAAAATGCTACCCGAGTTGTCATAAACATTGTATGATTCAATCATGCTAATAGGGACTTGATTCTGTCAACAATAGACAAATCTAGATTATTTTTTCTCTTGTATCAAATGCTTAATTCAAGCATTGATTTTCTGAAATCAAAGCTTTCAGACCACTTCAAATTCACAACTGGAGTAACCTATGTCAACTGTTGCCTTTTGTCGAAAATATGTGTTTAAAAAAACAAAATCAGCAAAGAAACTAACTTACATAGTTCACAATATAAATGAGTTACAGAACATAATTATCCTTTAAGTGATTCAAAATTTCAATATGCATTATATATGTATATCCATGTAAATCTTTCTCCTCTTCGATCTTTCTAATTCTGTGATCAACAATACATTGTAAATGCATTTCATTTCAATAGAGCTACATGTATTAGCTGATAGAGACTTTACACAAACGGATGATTGTATTCTAAATTTCCATCTCATCTCATCTCTTCTGACCAGTACTACATGTATATTACAGCTGCTTTGGCAGAACATGTACAGCAAAATAATGAAAATTGCCGTGTCAAATGATATATTACTGAATGAAAAAGTATGAATTGAACAAATAAGACCACTGAGGTAATATGTGCTATCTACAATTTTTTTAACATCAGAAGAGAATGGAAAGTGAATTTTTGGCATTTTATTTCCATGAGGATGAAAATTTTTTTCTGACACATCTTGAATAGGCTATACACTGAGGAGATCCATATCTGTCTATCGATGACTTTTAGTTCAGAAATGAAAATACTTTATTAAGATAGATAAGAAACATGCCCAGGTATAGATATTACATGTGCCGATTTAAATCACTTTAATTTTATACATTATTTACAGGTCTGCGAAATTATAAAAATGGATTAACATTAATTCAATAAAAGAAAATGAACAAAGGTTAACCATACTTGAAAAAAAAGTCTTAGCAAGTTAACATTTCCCTACCCGCACGTGTCAAAAATACAAAAATTTTAAACAAGAATCAATTTTATTGAAAAAGTGAGTAAATTAAACCTGAAACTTGAATAAAATATTATGTTCCTGTTTCCATGCAAACAACATAAATTAGATGTACATGCACACTGTAACAGAATTATACAGATTGAAATTGATTTCAAAATTACAAGTTTTTTAAAAGAACAATTTCATGAGTGTAAGATTTACCTGTCTCTCTTAAGAAAACTGCAATGTATCACAAATGCTTTTTAATTATACAAGTTTGGTAATTACCCTTGAATTATAAACAGGAAACTTTATCTTTAAACATTCTATTATAGAATGACATTCTAATACATTTAACACCAAAGTTGAAAGTACTCTAATTCTGCTTTAATGTGTGTTTCGAACTCAAATGTATTATATACTTTTTATGAGGTCCTAAAATGTGAATAAGAGGTCCTAATACGTGAATCATCTTTTAATAAAGATCTCTAGAAATTCAACCAGTATTTACAATCAATTGATAATAAATATTCTTTCCTTATTTGGCCTATCTAAAAATTCTTTCCTTATTTGGCCTTATATATCTATAACATTTTCATCTGAAAAGATTGAACATTCCCCTGAAGCAACTTAAAAAGAATCACACAATTAGTCCATGTACATGCATATCACTGTAACTAAATGATCCATTTTAGTCCTTCAAAGAAATTCCTGAATGTTATGTACATGCAAACATAATTAATTGTAAAAAATGTAAATAGAAATTTTTAAAGGACACTATTACTTCTGTGGGTTTTTGTGTATGTCTGACAATCTATACCACTGTCGATGTCTAGCATAACACAAAATAAAGAGTCACAAGTTAAAATGTAATGTTTCTATTAATAGTAAACTACTTTGAAGAGAGATCTCTCGAGTTCCCTCTGTAAACTTATTGGGGCTTACACAATATAAAAAATCAAAAAGTTCCCCCCCCCCCAAAAAAAAATTCACATCATTGAGAAATCTTTTCTCCATAATTTATTCTATAAAATGAAATAAAAGACATATAGCTGAAATAACAAAGATAAACTGTAATTTAAAAAGAAATATCAAGAATTCAAAACTTATTATATATATCTAAAAGTTTTTTATCATAAATCTTGCTCGAAAGTATACACATTGACCGATATTGTGATGCACTGAGTGACAACACTGATGAATCAGACTGAAATACAATTGAATCTTACTGATCTTCAATTGTGAAATCCAACAAAGAATCTTATTAGTGCTTTTGTATAGGCCCGCTCACTTTCTCAAATGTAAAGCCGAAGATATGGAATGTTTCCAAGAAAGGTAGAACAGCTGTAGAAAACGGGCAAAAAAGTGGTACTTATTTCACTAAGTATGTAGTAGACCTACGCAATACTTTAATAAATTATTGTGAGTGTGGGTAATCTGTATAATGATTTTCAAATAGGATATGTTCCACAACTGGCAGCAGTTGACTGAATACATGTCATCTTCATATCAGATGCATGTTCCCGGGCCACATGAACATGGTCGTTTCTCTCGTTTTTTTTCTTCAGTACACCAGTGAAATTAAACGTACTTAAATGGTAAATGTTGATATATTATTTATTTTTAACACGAATTATAAGTGATATTTCTTATTTTTTAATGAATAATATTCGCCGTAACAGTAAAAATTGCACTGCCTGAAAAAAAGCACAAGGATTTAGATTTTTCTGGTCGCATGTTTATTGCCATGACGACGGTTGAAATGGGTATGTAGTAGCACACTGCATTTAAAACATATGGAATTTTTGACAGTCATGACAATAAAACAGTAAACTTTTGAATAAATCCAATATTTTTCATGTTTTACCACCTATGAATTTATATTTTTTTCACTGAATAAAGTGGTCCGTTATCAGCTGGGTAATTGCATGATCATTTCCAGAACTACCCCCGTTTTAAATTTGCTTGTATTTGCACTGAAATAGCTCACTAAGTCTTGTTACTAAAACATGGAGAACAAAAGATTTTTAATGCACTGAAAAGTCGCACAGAACAAACACCTATAAAATGTAAAATGCCGCTAATCTATAGGAAATCGGCAGAAATACATGTAGGATAAAATGAAATACTGTGCGCCATCGAATGATATTCATGTACCGTCTGCGTAAGGAATATATCACATGCTAAAAAATGATTGTATAGTTGTTTTTTTTCTGAAAGTCAACAACGCTTTCCCACAATCAAACATGGCTATTCGCTAGGCCGTTGGATGCTCTCCAAATTATACAGGCAAAGGATACTGCACGAAAGTGGGCGGGTCTTAATCAACCAATTAAAACGCTTGTTTTATAAAATGAAATCCGTGATTCAAATTGTTCAATTGTCAAATCCAACAGTGTCATCACTCAAGGCAACGCTATTTCGGCCAAAGTGTAATACTTTCAAGCGAGATTTGCGATAAAAATGGTAGGATAGAATTAACATAATATAGTACTAATACAAATTAAAAATTTTACTTTTGATATCATGAGTGAAAAAAATTCGCTTACCTGAATCCTTGACAATGGTGCTATTCAAACGCAGCTGTTCCAAATAGTATGCCACCGGGTCTGTAACCTCTGACCTTTCAGTATGGACATAAACAAACTCCTGATTGGCTGGTACAGCAAACAGAGAGTTGTTGCTGTAGAAAAAATGTTTTAGAGAAATAAGCACTTTTCTTTTTCGAAAAAAAAACAACATTTTTTTTACTTTAAACATTCATAATTTCATTCAAATGGCTGAATGAAAAAAAAAAGAATAAAATTTGGTTTCTGATTACAATTTAACAGCACATAAAATTTAACAATTACATGTATACAAAACAACAATTATTCTGACCTGATATTTGTTATAACTCTAGATTTCCTCAGTATTCTGTAGATCTGGTCTTCTATGGCATGTTGTAATTTTTTGATGGGGGAACCCTTCTAAAGTGGAAACAATTAAAGCTTCAAAACAATTACTGACAGTTACATGTACATGTACATTGTAAGTTGTTTTAATTCCACGGTGTTAAAATTTCAAGATATCTCAAAAAGTACCAATTGTGATGGTTTTAATTTCATGCTGCATGACATTAATTCAAACTTTCGTATAAGCATTTAAATGCTTTAAAAACAAATAATAAAATTTATGATGGGTTTAATTTTGCGGAAAATTAATAAATTGTGAACATAGCGAAATTAAAACCATCGTGAATATTTGCCGATCTACAGTAATTTACAGAAATAATTTCTTAATTTTATGCCCACTTTTTCATGTCATAGCATTCAAAAATTTTGATTATAGGCCACTAATACCAGTAATTTCCCTTTAGTTGCAGATTCTGAATCCTCTGTGCTTGAGTCAAAACAGCATGACTCAAAGATAAACAGAACTCGTGGGGAACAGGGTCGTCCATTGTACGACCAGTCTTTGGAGACAGGCAGTCCATGAAGCTGATCAGAGACACTGTGCTGTAGCTTTAGCCTGAAACGTGTATGATAAAATATCATTGTTTTCATCAGTAAATTAAGAATATGGATTGGGCATGCAAAATTCCATTTTTTTCTGGCTCTGAAGGAATTATCTACCTTATATTGTCCAGGGTTCTAAACAACCTCACAAAAGTGATATCAAATGTGCTTCCTGGATGAGATAACTGAAATAAAATAATGATCACTATGAAATCATGAATTATCTGCAGTTAACAGAGCTGACAATCAAAATTTCATAGGCAAGATTAGTTTCTTTCTTGAATATTCTGGATAATTTAATGGTACGTGCTAAGAAATTAGCTAGAGCAAAGCATACCAATAATAGATGAGAGACTCCAAACATCCACAAGAGTGTTTTAGCTATTCTAAATTCTTCCTTTTGCCACAGGGAGAAAAAATCCTGTAACAAAGAAACATCATAGTATGACAATTTTTTTTAAATTATTGCACAGAAAAATAGAAAAAAAATCTGTATGGTAAAAATACATATATATTCAAAGTCAGATATGATATATAGACATGTACTTGTACATGTTGTATGTGCCTGTAGACTGTTTGAAAATACAATGTATGTATTTTACATGTATATATTCATAAATTTTTTTTGCATGGGGAAGAAATTGTTTTCCAAATTAGTTAACAAAAGAAAGAAATACAGAATGATTAACATCTGTGATAAAAAATAAATTGAAATGACATACAGAAGTGCATGCTTACTTTTGATGATTTTTCTGAAACAAGTCTCTGACAAAGAGAGGCAACTCTATAAACATCATTTAGAGACCTCAGATGTAAAAAGATGACCTGACTCTCAACATCATAGAAACACTCCACATCTCCCTGGAAGAAAAAAAAATAAGACTTACAATGTAGTAAACACAATAAATGCTGAGAGATTATTATTAGTCTTAAAATGCAATATCATTAGATAGTAGATACTGTACGTATGCCTCTACAATACATTCAAGCTGTTTTGATAACCATGAATTGAGATTTCGTAGAACATTTATTGCTCGCCTTTCAAATTCATATGTTTAGCTCTAACTGTTTGTCGATCAACAGAATGAACTTATGGAATCAAAACAAATACAGTGTAGAAGTATTCAAATTTGTTTTGATTCATCAGAGTTGAATACCTTGGTAAAAGTATCGTCTACTTCCTTTGGGATACACTAGAAATAAAAATCTTGGATCATTAATAAACAGAATTTACGCGGTGCGTCGATTTACCCAAAAGGACCCAAAAGGACCCAAAAGGAACCCAAAAGGACCCAAAAGGACCCAAAAGGAACCCAAAAGGACCCAAAAGGAAATTAAGAACAACCCAAAAGGACTTGAATAAAAGATAATAAATGGATATATAATAAACATTTTCATATTTTATTAAAACTTAAACTAGTTTTTCGAGGGTAAAGTGTGCGTTTAGGGTGGGGGTGGGAGGTCCCCCACCACCCACCACCCCCACACATCCCCGACACCAAAATCCCTAGAACATGTCATAAAATAAAAGTTTTTTCATTTATTAAATATCATATAGTAAGATATGGTAAAAAGAAAGAGAAGTAGATTAATACTTTGTTAATTTCAGCTAAAAGAAATCAAAGCATACCTGACCAGATTTAGTGTTTGATGTGCTTGAAAACTTGTATGTTATTGTTACAGTTGCAACAATACTTCGCCTTAGGTCTATGAACAATATAAGTATGTTTTGCCAACTTTTATGTAAAAATATAATATAATATTCGTGATTTACTTCAAATTATTAATTTTCAGTGTATTATGATAGATTAATTAAAGTCCTTTTGGGTTCCTTTTGGGTCCTTTTGGGTTCCTTTTGGGTCCTTTTGGGTTCTTTTGGGTCCTTTTGGGTCCTTTAGGGTAAATCGACGCACCCGAATTTACGCATTTTTCATTAAGACTTTGTATTTTGCCATTGATAATCTCTGTAAACAGGTAAATAATAAATCGGTCAAAACATTCATCATGACGTCTGAAATATTTTCTTCCATTACCTTGAAAACATCCCTGTCCAAAATATGATTAAGCGTTGATGCTTTGGAAGCATTAGTATGGTATGCGCTCTTGCCAATGACAGATATTACACAAACTTTACTTTCCGAGTTTGGTACACTCCTGTGAAATAAGAAGCAGACTGTCACAGTCACTTAGTTGAGAAAAGTCAAGAGTATAAAGTTTTGATAGAATATGACTGCAGAATTTACAAACAGAAATTAATTAAATCACTGCCTCAAAGTTGGTTATTTCAAACACTATAAATTACGATGAAAAGTTATTTTTTTTTTACACTTAGATTCTGCACATTATCTTCAATGATGCCGTTAGATTTCATTGAAAAAAAGAAACAAACAGCTATGATCATCATTTTTTACATAGCTGTTACAATATAATTGGCATTTTCATAGGTGTTCATTAAAAAGAACAAGAGCAAACACTTACAATGCCTCAAATGCGGGTGGAAATACAAACTTGTCTGTAAAACTGAAGGCTGACATTTTGCCACTATTCGTAACGTTTTGGTAATTTCCGCTACTCTACTGGAAAAAATCCGAGAAGGTACGAATTACTTTACAGACTACGATCCCGATCTTATAATCGATTACATGTAGTGTCACTACATGTATTTTGACTACTTTTTGTTGGTTTTTTGGTGCCCTCCACCAAATCTAACCCCAGCTGTTTATATATATATTATATTATTCTTTTTGGTCTTGTTTTGTTTTTGCTTATTTCAGTATTATTCTGAAATGCTAAATTCAAAATACATGGTTGATTGTTTAGCATAAAAAGTAAACATCAAACTTCTGCACATGCATATAAATATTGAAATTAAAAATTAAAGTTCTTTTAACATAAATTTTATGTTATTCATTTACAATATATACACTGCATACACGAGAGTGCAGATGATGCCAAGATTGTGAAGAAGTGACACCTACTTGTAACTTGCATTTGTTATCAACTTTAATTACCAAATAATAAATTTTATTTTATACCCACTGATCTAGAATGAAAACGGATTGAATTTCATCGTTCATTATAAACAGCAAGGAGTATGCATGGAACCGGGGTCGGGAGGTAGCATTTGGCGATCTAATGGATGTATATCAGGCGCGGATCCAGGAAATGATCACAGGCGCCAACAAAGTAAACAGGGGGGTATGGGGCCGCCTTTATTACACTTTCTATTTTTGGTTTCATCGATTAATGGTTTTTATTAAGTGGATCTTGTAATTATAAAAGTAAACTTTACAAATAATAAAAATAATATCCACCAAAAATCTAAAAACTAAATCTTTAAAAAATAAATGCCTACATGTACCTATACATGTACCAATTCAAAAGAATCATAAGTCGACAACCGCATGCAAACAAGAGATTTTTTAAGGTTGGCCTTATAAAATTACAGAAAAATACTGAGCTCCGTTAATTCCCCTCGTCCAGAAAATATTTGCTTGATACCTTGCAATTGTATCTAGTGACCCCCTCCTAACCTGATAATGTCTGTTTGTCCCCCCCCCCCCCCCATTAAAACGAAAACAGGCATCCAACAGGCATGCGTTGGGTATCACATATAATACTAGTTTTAACTTTTAGGACAAAAACATATATATGCAGTATATTAACATCTGTTGTCATGGTAACATGTACAAACTACGACCAGAATTGCCCATTTACAACTATTACTGGACAATCGGACTGTTAGCGACTTTTAGGGTAATTTATAAATCAATATCTTGCTCTTAAAGTTACAAAACATAAAAGTTTCTGAGTACAAACGATCAACAAGGTAAGGATTTTTTTTACTTAATTCAATATATGTAGTAAAAAAAAATATGGAATTTGGAATCATATAACTTTTACTTAAGACACTGTATGTATATATGAGTATCCCCCGCTCTGAGAAAAGACATTTCTCAATTCTAAAAGTTATATTTTTTAAAATTATATTGTTTATATCATCTTTTACACATTAAATTCTGTATTTCATTGTTTTAATATTTTATTAATAATTCATTTTTCACTCTTGTTTTTAAGATATGTGAAAACAAAAAAGAAAAAGCTTCACGTACGATTCGAACCCTCTCCATAGCGCAGGGTTGGGTCTTAACCATTACTGCTTTAACCATTACTAAGTATATGCATTATCAACGTCTGTCAGTGTGATTTAAATGAACGGGTTTGTTGAAGCATACAATTTTTTCCAGAAATTTTTGATTTTCATATGGAATGGGTTCAGATTCAATTTTTAGGACGAATGAAATAGATTTCATATTTACCGGTACGTTTCCATCATTTTAAAAGCGTTAACGAAGAATGGAGACTTGACCCATTCATGTTCAAAATTCATTTTTATAGCTCTAGTAAACCCATTTTCCACTAAATATACTTAACTGTCAACTTTGAAATAAAGATATTCAGATAATAAGTCGTTCAGTAAAATAAAATGATAAAATGTTTTGAAGATGACATTACTGAGAACCATCGTCTCAGGCCACGGTCCGAAGTCCGCATATAGCTCTCTCTCCCCAGAATGGGAGAGGATCGTACATTTTGGCCGTGGTTTGCGACGATGACTGAGAACATGATTTTAGAAAAATATAAGTTTTCTGTGAATTGTGAAAATTGAGAAATATTTTGTCTCAGAGCGGGAGATTGTCCACGCCTTATACGCCCTCTTTCTTTTAGTAAAGAAAGAATATGCTAGTGCAAGTCATCCTGGAAAAAAAACGTACTTTGAAAGAAATTAAAGTCTATACCATGATAACAATTTTGTAGTACATATAATATTCAATGAGTATACGAGGGTTGTTAGAAAAGTTCGCGGACACATTGAATTACAGAAAATCTATTGTTTACTGTGAAGTATGACCTATGACAGAATGAATTCCTACATATTGTTTTTATTGGTATGTAAAAAATCAGGTCAATATAATAAAATCTTAAAATTTTACAACTATTTTTACTATGGGGTTATGGGATTCACGGAGCAATCACTTGACGTAAGGCGACGTGACAACCAGATTTCAACCCTTTAAGCTTTGTCGCAGTTCTATGAATCTTTAATTTCTTTATATTTTTCTCATATTTTTTCTACTTTAAAATTGAATATCTATATCAAGACATGTTACTTTTCAACTATAATGTCTTTTTATCTGTTTCGGATATTATTGAGATCTTAAAAAATAAAAAGGCTGTGCATTCAATCGATCAGGTATGGAAACTATGCAAAACATAGGCAAAACGCAACGTCCATGCGATAGAGGGGTATTGAAGTATCGATGTAGTTAATCATTTAAAATGTTTCTCCTTCCATTCTTATGAAGCTACAACCATTTGAAAACTTGTTCTTTGTATGTGTAGGATATTCCCGGCAGCATCTTAAACATTTTAGTCTCCTTTTAGACATATTCCTGTCTGCACACATAATTTTTACGTAGTGCACTGCTCCATGACGCTCAATGACGTTCCGATTTTTGGCTGTGTTCTTACGCGTTGATCATTTATAAACAGCTATAAAACAGCCATATACCCTCCAATTTAGTTCAAAATTTTTCCCAGTGACGTTTCCTGCATACTTTAGCGGCAGGTAAAATATCATAAATCTCTTGGCACTACAATTGTGCAATTTTTAATTTTAATAAAGAGTCTTTGTGATGTAAACGTGCCACAATGCAGCATGCTCCGTTAAGCAAGATTTATCAAAATAAAAATGCCGTATATTTTTCAATAATCACCGGAGAGCACCAAATTCTTGTATATTTATTGGAAAAAATGTCAAGATTATATCTGGAAAGTTTGACCGGTTTCATGGAAATAGCGCGATCACAATAGATCTTGTCCGCGAACTTTTCTAACACCCCTCGTACATGTACTTTTTATATACATGTACTTGTGGTATACGAACTACGTTACTATCATGTGAGATGAGTTTTGGATTTTTTCAATATACGATAAATGTAAATGTAACCACAAGGACTAAGTCCATATTGACCCCAAACTCTTCCAACCAAATATTCTTTAATTGCAACCTTAAGATTTTGGGAGTCAAAACTATCTTATAAATATAGTCCCTATGCATGCAATGGTGTACAAATACCAAACACAAGTACAACTTAGGTAACCCCCCCCCCCTTCTCTATTAATTTTGAGTACTGGTAAATAGATATAACTATTATTATTTCAAAGATTTTTAAAGATATTGAAAATGAGCAACTTGGAGGTAAAACTGGAGAAGCAGGACTCCCGGACCGAGAAGAAAGAGGCACTATTTAGGCGGATGCCGTCCCTGCGTGATCTGGCCAGTGAATGCAGTAGCGCGGATGTTCAAGATGTTATTTTACCATCTGCAATTGGAAGAGGTGCGAATCATATTTGAATATTAAAGAGTAATTATATCCTGTTTTTTTAATTTTTGATATCAGAAAAAAATAAAACTTTTTAACACCCCCCCCCCCAAAAAAAAAACGTTTATACAAAAACTTCTTTTTACTGTATTTTCTTGCACCAGAAATGAGCGTTTTTGGTGTATAAAATGATAAATATTTTAATCAGAATTTTTTTTCTAAATATTCATCAAAAGTTGCCGTACGTTTTAATTTATTTAAATAACGATTAAGTTCTACAATGACCTTGCAAGAAATTAATATTGAACTGAAGCAAGGTTCTTTGAAAATTTTTTATTATAATTCTTTGATATACATTTACATGTATCTTAGTGGTTGGTTGGCTGTAAAATTAAATGATGGTTAATTTATCGTGCTAAAAAATTCATATGCTAGTAACATAAAATGATTTTTTTAAAAACTAAAGTTAACAAATTTTTTTCGTAAATACTCGTAATAATTTTAAAATAAATAAATGATTTCAGATTTTTTTGTGAGAAGTGATTATAAATATCGATCGCCATTTTGTGAAACAATGATAAAATTTTTCAATACAAATAATTTAAACGTATTTTAGCGACGAAACAGCTGTTCTTTTCAACATAACTTTAAAAAATCTCGAATTTGTGATTTCAATAAAAGGAATTTTTGATATATCAAATAATTTAATTCATATATTATAAATCTTCAAGCAATTTATTGATGAAATCTACCACAAAATACACGAAAGTTAATGTTACAGCGTAGAGATTAATGATGATCACATACCATCATATATATGCTTTGTTTTCATGAAAAACACACAAACAGACATAAAACTTATTTCAAATACCGGCAATGCCTAATTTACGTTTGTACATTTACCAGGTCTGTGTAGAGATGAACCGCTGACGGATTCTGGTAAAAAGCTTCAGCTGATGAAGATGCTGTGTTTGACTGTCCTCCCCGTGTTAGGGGTGTGGTCTTATAGTGTGTATATGTTGTCTGATACCATCACCATCAGAAGCGAAAATGAAATGGTAAATAAAGAATGGAGGCAAATGAAATAGATTTCATATTTATATCATTTAAGAGTTAACGAAAAAATGGAGATTTGACCCATTCATGTTCAAAATTAATTTTTTATTTTATTGAAAAATATAGATTGTCAAATGATAAAGTAAAAAAAATTAAAAATTCTGCTGTATTTGAGAAACATAAAAATAATCCAAACTGATTAAAAGTTTTTTTTTAAAAAATAACATATAGCTATCGATTCTAACTTCTACTCACCACAATCACCCTCCGTAAAATTATTGTATAATCATCAAATTTGCAACGATGAACGTGTATAAAAATTCTGCTGTATTTCATAAAAATAATCAAAAAGATTTTTAAAAATTTAGCTTCGACTATAATAAACACTAAGAAATACATGTTTTTCTTTAAGTGATTTCTTTTATTTCAGACGAGGAAAGCTTTAGAATTCAGTGTGGAGTTAGGAAAACTTGTACATCATTTACAGAAAGAACGGGACATGAGTGTGTTATACCTTAGTGCTTTAAAACCAGAAACTAAGACGTTTTTACTTACGGAATATATTGAAACAGATCGTGCAATTAATCGTCTGCAAGTTTGGCCTGGGAATTTGGATAAACTGGACAGATTGCGTTTTGAAACAAAAACCAACATGATCCAATATTTAGCTAGGAGAAGACAAGCTTTGACTCCCTCTGACGGGTTCAATATTCAAGACGAAATCAACTTTTATACAGACATCATCAAAGTGGTGATAAAGTGGATGTATGATTCCATTAACGAGACAGAGTTCGCTGTGGTATGGAAACCTCTTGTGGCATACCAGAAATTGACCAGTGCTAAAGAGGACGTGGGTACAGAAAGAGCACTTGGAACTGTATTTTATGCCAATGGAGGTTTTGAATCGCATTCATTTTTCGAGATGTATAATACAAAAGTCCACAATTTTAGGGCATATTATAAAACTGCCAAACTTTACTCGGAGCGAGTTGACATGATTTATGCAAGCACCGTGCAGGAGGTTGGAAACAACCTTACCGAAATCATTGACCAGTTCCGATTCGACATACAACATCATGTTGAGGGAAGTAATGCCAGCGCCTTTGCTGATTTAGCGAAGGCTAGACATTGGTTTGACAACATGACCATTTACCTGGACGCTCTTCTGAATATCCAGCAAGATCTTGGCTCAGAAATTTTGGCCATTTTAGACACTGTTGTTGAGAACGTAACAAGCAACCTTACAATAAGCGCTGCGTTCCTTGTGATTGTTATTCTTATGTGTCCTTTTGTCATTTGGACGACCGAAAACTTAACCAGCAGCATCCAAAAATATGCTCTAACACTGGTAGACAAAACCAGAGAACTAACTCGTGAAAAAAGACGCATAGACTCTCTTCTCTACCAACTTGTACCAAAACCTGTCGCAGAACAATTAAAGCAGAACAAAACCATAGAGGCGCAGTACTTTAAATCGGCGACCATTCTGTTCTCGGATGTGTTCAAATTCAACAACATTATGGATGAATTTAAAGCTGGTGATGTTGTGGAACTTTTGAATGAACTTTACTTCATAATCGATAGCATTATTGATACATACGATATTTATAAAGTCAATGCCACTAATGACGCGTATATGGTAGCATCAGGTATTTCACCTCTGATATTCTTGGATATTAAATTATACTTGAAAATGTTCACATTGAACTGCAAATAATGTTTTAAAAATTTAATTTTGTCTTTTTAAATGGGATCATAAAAGATTGTTTTTGACAGTTTTTAATTTTGCACATATAAATTGACGCCAGTTTGTTTTTCGAGAACATCTTTATTGAACATGTCAAAATGTACAAGAGTTTCCACAATTTTAGGTCATTATTTCTAATTTCAGGTTTGCCCAACAGGAAAAATGATATGCATGCCCGTGACATCGCCATGTTTGCCCTGAATCTTTTGACTGTCATTAACCAGACACGGTTTAGTACCTGTAATGACAAAATGATACAGCTAAGGATAGGAATTAATACAGGTAAAAACCTACAAAGGTTTCCGGGTGTGCTTCCGATAGCAGACAGTCTAAGTTTGAATTGTAATCACATTCTAGAACCTCTCCAGAGGCACTTCTCTAAACAAAAAAAATGTCCATAGGCCTGAAAGGTCACACAAATCTTATGAATCAACTAAAATTGTATCAGAGAAAAATATTGTAGCCAAACGTCCCAACATAAAAATCGAATTGTAGCCACTTAATACGATATAATATACTGGTCCCGGCTTTTTCTGTCAATCCAACCTCTTACCTCTGCACTTATTCAACTTTGTTCTAAGTAACACAGCTTTAAGAATCATAAACGCTCACAACTTCGTTTTTGTTTGAAATTTAGGACCATGTATGGCTGGTATTGTGGGATCCATTTTGCCAAGATATGGTGTCTTTGGGGAAACGCTAGATATCGCTCACATTATGAAGGCTAGCTGTCACCGTAAGTTTTTATTAGCTCACCTGGGCTGTATGCCGAAGTGAGACACGTCTGTCGTAGTACAAGATATTGTTTTCTTAGAATTCCGTCAGGTTGAAGTGATTGTCACTCATTCTTCATCCTACAAGCGCTCGTACTCCATAAAAGGAATTTCTAGTTTTTGATGAACATTGTAATATATACCTAGTGCAGTTGCAGTTGTCCAATTTTCAGCTGTATCATACTTGTGACTAATTAATCGCCCCGTACATGTACTGGGTAATCTGGGTGACTTCTATCCAATCTGGATACAATAGATTATACTAGTATTCCTATTTCCTTGATATTTTGCAGCAAACAAGATTCATATCACCCAATCAACTTGCAAAGCTTTGGAATCAACGGGTAAATTCATCATGAAGAAACGAGGGACCATAAGCGCTATGGTGAGCAGACAGTATTTAACCCCAATCTCTTAAAATCATTCATATTTCTTGAAATCATCTGAAAGCATATTACTTATAATCGCCTCACTCTAACAAAATGACTCATGTAGTGTCTCTGATACTAATGACAAGATGTTGTTTTTTTTTTTTAGGAAAAACCAATAAATTTAAAAATACTAATTACGAGAGAGTAAATTTCGCTTTATAACCATATTTCTTTCTGGTATACCCCAAAACATATAAAAGTTATCCGATGATTTTATTTCTTTTAGAACAAAGGGGACGTAACGGCGTATTGGTTGGTAGGAATGGTGGAGGACGGACAAACTGCCCCCGGAAAAGACGACGAATACAACTTCTGTGTGGACAATATTTCGGAGGACATGCCAGGGGAAATAGCTCCCATAGACCATTACAAACGTGGTTTGGCCATGCCTATTGTCAAAATGCCGGAAATCATTATTCCTAGCAAGAAAGACATGCCACATGAAAAGCAGACGGCAACGACAGCTGTAAAGGATATCCGAAATGATTAACTTTGTAAAATAAAAAAATAATTTGGTGCCAATGATTTTAGAAACGAACTTGGATAACCAACAACAATTTTGTTGTCTTTTATGTTGTCGTATGTCCTAGTTGTTGATTTTATATTGTTGAATTATCAGGAGTTTTATTCTGATACGAGTAACAGTAAAACGCAGATTCGAATGTTGAGGAGACAATAATTTTTTTTTATCTTTACAGTGATGTTGGAGCAGGATTTGGATGACACTGATTTTCATGAAAATTAAAACGTTTTAAGCCCTACTGGTCAGAGACCAGAAGAGCTTATGCGATAGTAATGCGTCCGGCGTCCGTCCGTCTGTCTCTCTGTCCGTCTGTCTGTCTGTAAACAATTTTTCAAAATGCTACTCCCCCTACAGTTTTAGTCTGATTTCAATATAACTTGGCACACAAGTAGACTACACTAAGATACATAATTCTGTGCATCGGTTTTTGATTTCGATGAACGGTGTTGCCATGGTTACTAAAAAATACAAATTTCTGTGAAATGCTTTCAAAATGCTACTCCTCCTACAGTTTTGGTCTGATATCAATATAACTTGGCACACAAGTAGACTACACTAAGATACATATTTCTGTGCATCGGTTTTTGATTTCGATGAACGGTGTTGCCATGGTTACTAAAAATAGAAATTTCTGTGAAATGCTTTCAAAATGCTATTCCTCCTACAGTTTTGGTCCGATATCAATATAACTTGGCACACAAGTAGACACTAAGATACATAATTCTATGCATAAGTTTTTGATTTTGATGAACGGTGTTGCCATGGTTACTAAAAGTAGAAATTTCTGTGAATTGCATTCAAAATGCTACTCCTCCTACAGTTTTGGTCCGATTTCAATATAACTTGGCACACAAGTAGACTACAATAAGATACAATATTCTGTCCATCGGTTTTTGATTTCGATGAACGGTGTTGCCATGGTTACTGAAAATAGAAATTTCTGTGAAATGCATTTAAAATGCTACTCCTCCTACAGTTTTGGTCTGATATCAATATAATTTGGCACACAAGTAGACTACACTAAGATACATAATTCTGTGCATCGGCTTTTGATTTCGATGAACGGTGGTGCCATGGTTACAAAAAATGGAAATTTCTGTATAATTCTTTCAAAATGCTACTCCTCCTACAGTTTTGGTCTGATATCAATATAACTTGGCACACAAGTAGACTACACTAAGATACATAATTCTGTGCATCGGTTTTTTTATTTCGATGAACGGTGTTGCCATGGTTACTAAAAATAGAAATTTCTGTACAATTCTTTCAAAATGCTACTCCTCCTACAGTTTTGGTCTGATATCAATATAACTTGGCACACAAGTAGACTATACGAAGATACATAGTTCTGTGCATCGGTTTTTATTTTGATAGCGGCAAGGATCATCTTTCTATTTATTGCTGTTTTAAAGTTTCAAGTCCCAAGTGCTACTTTTCTCTTCCTTTGTTTTAAGTATAAACCAGTAGAGCTACAGTCTCGACAGAAACTTCTGGTTATTTTGTCTTTTAGTTTAATCAGAAAGTTAATATTTGTCATCAAACAATTTATAACAATGTTTATTTTTAAACATAATGATATACTAGCAAAATAAAATACGAATTTATGTTATTAAAAAATTTTGCAAAAAAAAAAAAAAAAAAAAAAAAAAGTTAGTCACATTTAGTAAGTTTGTGAGAGAGTGTATACATGTATATTAAAGAATACGTCAATCAAACGAAAAATACCAAGTTCCACGTAAACAAGAATACTGAAATAAGAATAAAACTTTACTATTCTTTTCAAATTAATGTATTTTCTTTAAAATAGATAATAACTAATTGATAGGGACGTGCATACATCATTAAATTAATTTTAATATGATATTCTCTACTGTGATCTTTTATTGATTGCGGTTCTATACAAGTATTTTGCACTGATTGCACGGCCTTATTCACAAGATTATGTGCAAACTTGCTAATAATTGTTGATAATGACGGATATATATATATATATATATATATATATATATATATATATATATATATATATATATATATATATATATATATATATATATATATATATATATAACCTGTATACATCTTGATGGTATATGATGCGTCATGGTCCTGTCATCATGTGGATCCTCCTTCAACGGTTGTTTCGGTTTTGTTAACTACAACCTCCAGACTGGATCAGGTGATAAAGCCGAGTGGGTGAGTAAGTCCTAGCTCGAAATCACTCAGCTCCCCGCCTTCACTGCAACACATTGAAAGTTCATTCATTGCTGAAACATAGAGTCTTAGTTTTGCTCTTTCCACAACTCCTCTCGCTTCTTCCATATCCACATGGATGTCGATCATTCCTGCATCTTTGCCCAAGTGCCCATTGAGTTGCCGTCTCGGTGCCTGTTACAGAGACAATCCGCAAGGCCCTTCGCATACACATCTACGGCATCCAACTTCCATGCAGCAGGAGACACCATACTCTCCAGTAGCGTTGTTGCCAGTTAGCAACAATATATTTGTACTTATTCAGTTTCAGCTCATGAGCTTCTTTAATTCACTTCTGTCCTACCACTGTCCTGCACTGTAATTTCTAGTAAATAACAACAGAGATTACAGTTTGGGTCGTCCCTCATGACATGTGTTAGATTGGTTGGGGTTGGCAATACGTCATTAACTTAAATTGAAACTTGTACATAGTCTTTGGGGCTCTGTTATCCAGATTTCAATCCAAGATGACTTCTTCTGCATATCAGGCTCCTTGTCAGTTCAGCCACTTTCTCTGCTTCTTTATACCAACTGCCTTAACCGTTCTTGCGTACCCTTCCATTTTGCGCACTTCTTTTGCATAAGTTGCTCTTTCTCAACTTTTTATGTCCGATCAAAAAGTAAAATAGGAAGTGCACAGTGGCACCATGTAACAAAATTTATGTGATAGTTTCATTGAATTTCAGCTAGTGGTATACATGGTATAAGAGGAGTTGTGGATAAGAGATGGGTATCCCAAAACGTAACAGACGGACGGACGGACGGAGATAATGATCACTATATTCCCCCTGCTTTTCAAGCGGGTGTATAAATTTATACGAGCTGAAGCGGGGGTTCCTGGAATTGAGGTACAAATAAATATGGGTGTCCCGTATACGAAACATCTGCCTGTGATGCAAAATCCAAAGCATTAAAATATATACCGTATAATCCCTATTAACCACCCCGGGCGCTTAGAAAATTGCGAAAAGGGGGCGGTTATTTTGGTATTCTCCTCCAAAAATTTAATGTCATATTTTAAATTCAAAAAATCTTTTGAAAAAAAAAATAAATTCAAAGAAACACTAAAATATGTCTATCTTTACTTTAAGTGAAGATAATCCATCCATATTATGCTAAATGATTCATTTTCCACCAAGAAATTGGATTATAGAAAGTTTCATTTTCACTTTCTTCAAATCTTTGCAGACTTTTGATACGATTCTAGATGATTTTAATCACTGTACAGGGGGCCCTTATTTCCTGACAATTAAAAAAGACCTAGAGGGGCGTTTATAGGGACAGGGGCGGTTAATAGGGATTATATGGTATTTTATGAAACAATCATAATACTTTAAAGTTTTATGGTAGTTTATTCATCATATATAAATAACCTATTTCCCTAACATATTTTACACCTAAAAAAATAATAATTTTTAAAAATTAAAATGGAAAAAGTCAATAGAAATTGTGTAGAGCGTACTAACGAAAAATCGGAACACCACTCGGCTTTTTCCGTCTAGTCGCGAAGACGGAAAGGGCCGACCGATTGACTATTTCGCATACCTCATCAGTATTGTGACATCACTTTTCGTAGGAGAGGCGTTGTGTTGTGGTAACGATTCATTCCAACGGCTTTAGTCGAAGATATTGGACGTAATATTTTACTCTCCCGATTTTTTTTTATAAACTTTGACTTTTTGCAAAGACATGGTGACGATGATGCAGGAAAACAAAAATAAGAGGGTAATGCCTCATATTGTGTGTTTAATTTTAGTAAAAAATGGTTCGATTTTTATTATTATTTTGTTTGTTATATTTTTCTTTGAGAATTAGGAGCTAGGGGTAACGGAGGGTTAAATATGCTGACATGTTAATACCCTCTTTTTATACACCCGTCCATCTCTGCTAAAAATACATGTACATGTATATTATATAAATTTACATACATGTATATACCTAAATGTAATTTTTATTTTCTTGGGTGTAAGTTGTCGCAGAAAACGTAAATCAGCGAACGTTTTGCTGTTATTGGTCATAGATCTAGTTGCGCCATACATTCCCATAAGACGATAATTACATCAGTAATATAAATATGATTTTCAATTTTCAAACGTAAAAAACAGAAGAAAAAAAGTCGATTGAGCTTAATTGATTGTCCGTCTTTTGTCTTATGGTTCTTGTTGCTTCGTCCTAGACTTGTCACATTTCTCTCCCTACCAGGCCATATCTAATTTTCATAAAAAAAGAAAAAAATATCTGATCAATTTTTGTTGATTTATTTTTTTTTTGGGGGGGGGGGGTTAGAGGATTCAAGTTAACGCAAAAATATTTATGGGGTTAAGTGCGAATCTGAAAAAAATATTTGGCCTAAAAGAATTAAAAACAGCATTTAAAAAAAAAATAGAATATACTCTATTTATTCTGCTAAAACACACATGTGTATCCGAATGCGACCGTCTAGGAAGTCTCTCATCCGGAGATTTACGGAGACAGTCGGGCAGCCTGATTTTGCTTACGTCATTCCGATTATGACCTCACGTTTCGAAGTAAAGGTCTTTTGTGTTGTGGTTACATCTCATTCCAACGGCTTTAGTCGAAGATATTGGACGCATTTTCTTACTCTCCCGATTTGTTTTGCAAATTTACTGCATTTAGCAAAGAAATGGCGACAAAGATGCATGAAAACAAGGATAAGAGGGTAATGCCTCACTGTTTGTGTTAAATTCAGTGAAAGAAATAGTTCGGTATTTATTTATTTTGTCATTATTTTACCTTCAGAGGAGGGTAACAGGGGTTAATGCTGTCATGTTGATACCCTCCTTTCACACACACGCCTGGTATCAATGTAAAGAAAATATATAGGCCTAGATCTATATGTTATTTGTATTTTCTGGGGGACTTGTCTAGGAAAACATTAGATAAGCAAAATTAAGATTTCTCGTTATTTTTCCATAGGCTGTATTGCTCCATATTTTATTCTGGATTTATGACAAAATAATGTCAGCTTGTTTTCATTTTATAAAAAAATTATACATTTATTTTAAATGGTAAATATCATTAATCTAGATTGTTTTCTGGTCATAGATCAATATTATAACTTTGAAAGTACAGTATAGAAATACTTTTACTTGCTCTACATTATTTGACGTCGCCATTAGCAACGAAAGTTTTTTCCTGCTTCCGGATTGAGTTTGAAAGGGGGGGGCAAGTTACTAGTATCAGAAAGAGAACACGTTAATAAAAGGAAAATAGGGATTATGAAATTTTACGGTATGAGAATGTATAAGCACTTGACATATCAATTTAATCAATGAAAAGAAAGGTTTATAAAAGGTGTTAAGGATTGAAGGGGTGGGGGTAGCGTCGATTTACCCAAATGGAAATCAAAAGGACTGAATGAAATATTTTAATAATATATATTATCGTTATACATGTATATTTAAAATAATGAACGTGACAAAAACAGAGTATTAATTTTACTATTCATTTCAAAACATTGTATTTTAAATACGATTTTTAAATTTTCTATTAAACAGACTATAGCCTACCTGTAGTTTATTTCTTTTGTTCTCCATCTGTACCCCATTCCCACTTATCCAACACAGATTTACCTGTGTTTTACCTTATTTTTTTTTTAAATGATGGCTAAGTGGTAAGACATCGAACCAATCGGGGGTTGGGTGGATGGGTTGTGGGTTATTTCCATTTGGGTTCCATTTTTTAATTTTATATATTTTGGAGGCATTTTTCAAGGCATGTAATATATTTTTAATGGATATTTTGTTTGTCTTGGGGTAAAGTGGTTGGGGGCATATGACAGTCTTATTTGTGTGATGATTCTTGCGTTTTATAATTTGATATATTTTATTCATTTGTTAAGAAAATAAAGAGAAAAAATAAAGAGATTTGGTATAATTATAAATCACATCAAGTACAAGTGTACTTTCATGTTCTTTTTATACTTCAGAAGTTGGGTGGTCCAGGCGGGGACTCACAGGGAATCAGAACACCCCCGCTCTGCGCACCTGATGAGGTATTGTACAGAATTCTCTCAAATTTGCCAGAACTGTTGAATGTTTCCTGTTTCCTTTCGTTGAAAATTAACATTCAGAAAAATTTTAACCTTGCTATTAAAAAATCAGTTGATAAAAGTGCAGATTTTACACAAATATTTGTAATATTTATTAACTGAAATATAGGCATGTGTAGCAGTAATGTTCTCATTATTTTGTAGGTTGTACTCATAAAGAGAAAAAGAGCCTGGCGATACAACCGTGTCTGGAGAAAGGATAAAAAGTGGACATGAGAGGTGAATATCAATATTTATATCCTATTGATAGAGATTAAAATAAGATAATTGTGAAACTGAACTGTTTAATGATCAATGCATGTTCGGAATAACCTAATAAACAGATCTTGAGAGAGGAAGAGAGAGAGAGATATTTAATAATCTGATATATTTTAAATGAACCATTGTTGTCTTTTAGGGACTCGCCACCAACGAACCACAGAGGGTGCCACTCCCCTCCAAAAACGACAAACCCAAGCAGGTATGTTAAATTATCATACTCCAAGAAATAGATTAAAAACTTAACTTTGGATTATGTATATCAAATATTATTTTCGACAACTTTTATTCTCAAAAATGACTGTGTCTTAAAGAAGTACAAGTACATATATTTCTTTCATTTATTTCAGACTTGTGATGAACCAGACAAGGGCTCGTCAGAGACCAGAAGAACACCATCTGGGGAATCTGACGAGATGGGATACCGAATTATTGAATTTATGTGAAAGGGTTTATATAATATTATCTATAATACGTATAATAGAGGTGGTCTGTACAATGAATATGTCCTACTGATTTCCTCTGTTTTGTAGGTTGTACCCAAACGGAGGAAGATACCATGGAGATACAACAGAGTCTGGCGGAGGGATCAGAAGTGGACAAGAGAGGTGAATGTTCATTATCAATTACAAGTATTTGAAAGGAGGGCAATTAAAAAAAAGATTTTCAAAAGTTTTTTTTTCTGTCTAACAATATAATTTCGGACAAAATTTGATAAAATGACAAACAATTGATAGCAGAGACCGTGGATATATTAGATATATCATGGAGGTTTAAATTTAATGCAGAAATTAAACAACTTCTTCCCAAGTTTTATAATTATGAACTACATGAAATATATATAAAACTGACATGAACATTATATTTAGGAGCAGACCCAGCAGCAGCAGCAGCCGAGGGTACCATCCACCACCCGAGTGACCAGCGACCAATCCACCAAGGTGCCACCTGTCCAGGTACATTAACGTTCCCTGAGTCATCAGAATACTTAATATTATTTTAGCAAAAATCTTATTTCCTCACAAATATACTTAATACTGAGTATTTAAGCATAATTCTTTTTTAATGTTTGTGAATTTCTAAGCGATGTTTCTAAATCTATATAGTGTACATAGAAAGTACCAGTCAAATAATTGATTAAATTTTATAACAGTTGAGATGACTTGTTTTACAGCCTGAGCCACCGAAGTTTCTGAAGACGTATTGGCGTACCAACAGAGTCTGGAGGAGAGATGTGGTCTGGAACAGAAAGGTAAGCATAATTGTAGAATTGTCCTCTGTGATATTGGTAACAACTATAAGTTTATCAGGCTACTAAACAGTACTTTATTGTGGCAGTGTTGTACCCATAGTTCTCTGTAATACTCGGTCATTCGTGAGGTTTGCTGATCCGAATATTACTGTCATGTGACGAATTTCCAAGCAGTAAACTTGAGTCTCTTTTACTCGAGCTGTTTGACCATTTCAAAACTCAAACACAGAAGGCAGACTGTGCGTTTTGACTTTGGTTGAAGTACCCTGGTAAGATCTCCGAAGGGATTCAAGAGGGAACGGCTGTCTAGGTACCACATTACACAAGGTTAAGGTTTACAAATCTGGAAGAACTTATTATAGACAGGAGGGACAATCATATTGAACTCAAGAGTTCAACTGTGGAGTAGTGCTAAGACTAGGTTGAGGCAAACCTTGGATTGAACTATATTATGCGTATTTGACAATAAAATAACATACACTTTGTGAAACACCAGGAGAACTTGGTTCCATTTTGATAAGAACAGATACATATATCCAAAGGAAATCATATGTAGAAATCAAAAGGAAATTGAAGACACTTAAAAATGACCGTCAATATTGCCTCATTGACCTCTTCTTGTAGATAATATCATATCATGATAGTTTTTTTTTTACGTCAAACGTTTTATAAAAATTCAGGTTTGGGTTTATTAATTGGGGAAGGGGCTATGTTTTCCCATCGAGTCCCTATATTTGATCTTTGTTTATAAAGTTCACAAAATGGCTGTTTAAGTTTCTAGGATACAACAATTTAATTCCTTGTTTTTTCTTCTTACAATAGCCATCAGTAGAGCCAGAGGTCAACTCTGCTGTTGATGTAAGTACATGTATATCCACAATGTTATAAACAAATGCAAGAATCACTGGCTTGCTCAGTATTGTTTTTTAATCATGCACTTTTTATCACACTTTATTACCTCTTTTCGGGAGATTGAACCATCCTCTCACGCTGATGACACTGGGCTCCGTGAGGAACAGACAGACATGACCACTGGATCTGAAGGAGAACCCTCTCCGGCTGCTGAGGTGTGTCCCACCACACCCTCCAATGGCGGATCTCCTCCATGTGCTGAGAACCCTCTGAGCTCTTCCTCTGATTAGCCTAAAACTGCCACTGACAGGGTAGGTGTAATTAAGTATTACTAATATCTTGACTCCAATAAAACTTAACAAAATGTTCAGTAAGAATTTCAAAAATGTTTGGAAGATAATCTAAGTAAGGGAGAGTCAACAACTGAGATAATAATTATGGTTGCTCTGAGCAGGTACCGACAGAAAGTCAGGTACCTAAATGGGGAAAAGGAAAAAAGTGAAATCAGTTATTTAATTGCTTCTTTCAGGTCACTGATGGCAAGGTGACAGAGAGATTGGTTGAGGACAAGGCAGAAGGGGGCGGCTGCACAAAGACTCAGCCGACAGAGGATGAGGTAATGGAAGAAAATCACTATTAAATACTTATCCAAAATGTATTGAATAGATTACAGATATTCATGATATACGTGTCTATGTGATAGTTGTATGATACATATACTGTTGGTTAATTCCAGGAGCAGTCCACCCGCAAACGCAAGAGACCAGACCAACCTTTCGTGCCTTCGAAGAGACAGAAGACTGCTTTGGTATGCACATCTTTATTTATTTATTTTGTTACATAAACTGTTTTTAAAATGTTGTCTTCTAGAGGGTTTTGTAATTCTAGCAACCTTTCTCAATTGATTATTTCTTTTTTTCAGTTTTCACCGATGGAGATTGAATTGCAGTGTTTGGAACGGATGTTTGGCGCCTTGACCTTGTAGACCCAAACTTTTACCAGTGTGACTTTGCACCTGACCTAAGACCTTGACCTTGTAGACTGGTTTGTACTTATCAAAAACCCAAACTTTTACCATGTGTGACTTTGCACCTGACCTAATGGCAACACGTTCATCGAAATCAAAAACCGATGCACTATTCTATGTATCTTAGTGTAGTCTACATGTGTGCCAAGTTATATTGTAATCAGACCAAATCTGTAGAAGGAGTAGCGTTTTAAAAATGTATTTACAAAAAATACATTTTTGTATAACTGCATGAAGAGCCGAAAGCGCTTGCAGTAAATGTTTTGTGATATTTTTGGATTTTTACTTTTAAATATGTACACACATATGTAGTTCAGAAAGAATCACTGTAAATAGTTTTGATTAAAGTTTGCTATCTAATACGTATTTGAATATTTAGATATTACAAATACTTGTTGATTTTTTCCAATAAACTTATAACATCTATTTTTGTTGTTAAGTTTTAATTTGATGACGGAGTTAAATACATAGTGATACCTTATCATAATGTTGAAAGAGCTTGTAAACTAGGAGTAATGGATTCTAGAGTTCTATCGAGTAGTCACACCAACACTGAGTGATTAAATACCTTGCTGTCTGTAGTGACTAAGATCAGACATATAAAGTAATCATGCAAAAATCAGTCGACACTGGAGAAATACCAAGAGAATGGAGAGATGCAGATGTGTCTAGTACATGTATCTTTAAAAAGGGAGATAAACACCTTCCAGAAAACTCTTACCTCAATTACATGTAAGATCCTAGATATCATCTACAGGCATATCATAAAATTCCTGAAATCAAACAATGTCCTTACCAACTTAAATCATGGTTTTAGATCTGGGTATTCCTGTTAGACAAATTCTAACAGCGCTCAATGACTTCCTCATAGAACAACACAAGTCACATAAGTCGATGTAACCATCTTAAATAGATTTTTCAATGGCTTTTGACACTGCACTTCATGACAAATACTTCCATAAACTACACCAATATGGCATCCAAGGAACACTTCACACCTAACTTAACAACTTCTTGACAACAAGGAAAATGAAATGAAAAGTAGAAGGAAGGAAGGAGGAATGAGCAGTAGATTTTGGAGTGCTACAGGGAACAGTCCTTGGCCCGATAATGTTCGTATGCCACATTCAGGATTTACCAGAGGCTGTTAACTCATCTGTACGCTTATTTGTCGATGACTGCCTGCTATACAGAACTATCAACAGCAGCAATAACCTTCAAATACTACAAAAAGATCTGGGTAAATAAATGGGGCATGAGATTCAACGCCAAAACGTGTTCAATATGTCAATAAACCAAAAAAAAAACCCCAAAATTATTTCAAACTAATATGTAGTCAATCAAGAAAAAAAAATCAAAACAAAGCCAAAAGATTTATCAAAAACGATTATAAATAAGAGTAGAAACCAAGGTACTATAACATCCATGAGGAAAAAACTAGACACCCTCAAGAAAAGAAAACAAGCCAGAGATACTCGTGTACAAAGTGGATGAGGGGTTGGTGCCGTCACTACTTCCTCACTTATTCATAGAAAGAGCAAAATCATACTAAAAGATTTCAAAAACAACCGCACAACATATATAGTTAACAAATGTGTATGCAAAACCTAACGGAAGAACACCGCAATAAACACACTCATTTTTGGAAGACACTTGCATACACTGGAACTACCTACTAGATACTGTCGTGTGTGTAAAAACTGCAGGGGGATTTAATATCTCCCTCCAAGAACACCAACGCCAATTGGCGCTCTCTCTCTCCCGTCTCCTGTACGCTTATTTGCCGATAAATGCCTGCTATCCAGAACCAGCGAAAAAGACCAACATATCCACAAAAAGATCTGAAACAACTTGAAGACTAGGCAAATAAATGAGGCATGAGATTCAATGCCAAAAGTGTTGCATTATGTCAATAAACCAAAAAACAACATTTATATCAACTCGACAAATACATTCTCCAAGAAGTACAAAACAACCCGAAGATTCCAACAATCTCAAATGGAGTCTGCACATAAATACATGTAACATCAGTAAGAAAGCAAATACAACCTTAGACTTATTAAGTCTACATCTCCGAAATGTTCCAGAACAATGCAGAAAACCGATATAATATGTACATATCCTTGTAAGATCTATCATGGAATATGGAGATACATGTACCATATGGTATCCATACCTCAAAGGGGATATTGACAAACTAGGTAAAATTCAAAACAGAGCCTAAGATTTATCAAAAAAAATTATGAGTAAAAACCAAGTTGCTATATAACATCGATGAGAAGAAATCTTAACATTGACACCCTCAAGGACAGAAGAACAAGCCTGAGATTGATACTCATGTAAGGGGTGTTAAGAAACTTCGTTCCGTGATAAAATATTTTCAAAAATTTCAAAGTAGTGGTTAATTAAAGAGATTAATTTTCAAGTCTGACAAAATCACAAGAGTGTGCTTTAGGTTTATAGCAATTCATTTCTAGCAGGGAATTATATGATTTTTCTTCCAAATGTAAATATATATAATATCTTTAAAGCACCCGAATAATAGAAATGCTGGTCATTTTGAGTGAAAATAAAGGATAATTTACTTTTGTTTCTTCATAGCTTAACTTGCATCAGACAAGCTGATGAGCGTAGGTAGAGGAACGATAGATCATTTTTCAAAAGAATAGGTTTTTCATTTTGAAGTTTTTCACAGATTTAATAGTTTTTGCGTAATATTTGAAAGGACGTTTTGAGCTCTGAGATTATTATATGTCACAAATATGCGTCATCTCTAATTTTTTTTCTGAAAAGACATCATCTTTTTAAATACCTGCCCTCCCCTTATTGATTCAACAAAATACAGTTAAAACCTAATCAGTAGCAAGAATGGACTCTGTAAACATGAAATATCACAAATTGTAAATATCTTCTCATCGAATTTCTTTTCGAAAATAAAAGAAAAATGTGGAACGAACTTTCTTAACACCCTTTACAAATATGTTGAGGGGTTGGTGCCGTCACTACCTCCTCACTTACTCATAAATGTATAAAGAGGGAAACCCAAACGCCAAATTATGCCAACAGATTTCAAAGACAACCACAACAAATATAGTTGATTGATTGATTGTATGTTGTTTAACTTCCCTGTCGAGAATTTTTCACTCATATGGACACGCCACCACTTGCCGATGGAGACCATCAACTTTTGTCCGTATTCTTAATAACTTATCAAAGGGCCATTGAACAGATTCAACTGAATTTTTAATTTAAATGCTCACAATTTCAAATTAAGGCATCGTCTAATGATTAGCAAAAATTTGAACATCCTTTTTTGATTAACAAATGAGATACAAAACTAAAAGTTCTTCAAAACGTAAACAAGGTTCGCGCCCCGTTATTGTTTACATATTGGAAATGTCATGTTAATTTTTGAATTATGTTGAAAAGCATGGTTTTATCATCAATTGTTGTGTTCTTTGACATCATGTCCTCGATTCATGACGTGTAGCTACAAGTCTACAAAGTGTAAAACCTAATCTACACGTTTGGCACAAACAGGAAAGTGTATCAATAAACTACCAAATTTCTTATTATATTTTATAGATTACAATGAGTGATAAGACAAGATAATCAACTCAACTTACTAATAAATGTTTTAAGAGGGAAACCAAACGCCAAATTATGCTCTACAGATTTGTAAAGACAACCACAACAAATATATTTTATTGATTGATGTAGTCAACGGTGTTGTTTAAAGGAATTTCACAGAAAATTTTTTAGTCAACCATGGCAACACCGTTCATCGAAATGAAAAACCGATGCACTATTCTATATATCTTAGTGTAGTCTACTTGTGTTTCAAGTTATATTGAAATCAGTGCCAAAACTGTACACGGAGTAGACATTTTATAAGGAATTTCACAGAAAATTCTATTTTTAGTAACCATGGCAACACCGCTCACCGAAATCAAAAACCGTCATTAGACGAACTTGAACGGGTGACGTCATCAATTGTTGTGTTCTTTGACATCATGTCCTCGATTCATGACGTGTAGCTACAAGTCTACAAAGTGTAAAACCTAATCTACACGTTTGGCACAAACAGGAATTTCACAGAAATTTCTTTTTATTTTATAGATTACCATGGCAACACCGTTCACCGAAATCAAAAATGTTTTAACTATTCTATGTATCTTAGTGTAGTCTACTTGTGTGCCAAAAACCATTATATTGAAATCTTGGTGTAGTCAAAACTGTAGAAGGAGTAGCGTTTTAAAGGAATTTCACAGAAAATTCTATTTGTAGTAACCATGGCAACACCGTTCACCGAAATCAAAAACCGATGCACTATTCTATGTATCTTAGTGTAGTCTACTTGTGTTTCAAGTTATATTGAAATCAGACCAAAACTGTACAAGGAGTAGCATTTTTAAGGAATTTCACAGAAAATTCTATTTTTAGTAACCATGGCAACACCGTTCACCGAAATCAAAAACCGATGCACCATTCTATGTATCTTAGTGTAGTCTACTTGTGTGCCAAGTTATATTGAAATCAGACCAAAACTGTAGAAGGAGTAGCGTTTTAAAGGAATTTCACAGAAAATTCTATTTTTAGTAACCATGGCAACACCGTTCACCGAAATCAAAAACCGATGCACTATTCTATGTATCTTAGTGTAGTCTACTTGTGTGCCAAGTTATATTGAAATCAGACCAAAACTGTAGAAGGAGTAGCGTTTTAAAGGAATTTCACAGAAAATTCTATTTTTAGTAACCCTGGCAACACCGCTCATCGAAATTAAAAACCGATGCACTATTCTATGTATCTTAGTGTAGTCTACTTGTGTGCCAAGTAATACTGAAATCAGACTAAAATTGTAGGAGGAGGAGCGTTTTGAAAAATTGTTTACAGACAGACGGACGGACGCCGGACGCATTACTATCGCATAAGCTCTTCTGGTCTCTGACCAGTAGAGCTAAAAAATATGCATACCTTAGTAATATCAAGCAGCATGTTTATTTCGTCTTCGGAATCGTGTGATCTAAACACCTACCCTGTCCCTGTAAGCAACACTGGGCCTTGTGAATGTGTTTTTTCCATCATATTGTTTAAAACTCGGTCTAACATTTTTTTTATTTCATAATAATTTAATTCTGTTTGTATTCTTGTCTCTCATTGGTTGATTTCCAAAAAGGAACGCATAACATTTTGTATAATCAGACACACCCCCTTGACAACCAGCTGAATGTCCATCAATCCCCTCATTTCCAGTCCTTCGGATTCATGAAAAATTCCAGATTTAATGAATGTACCTTTAACTTCAAACAGTTGCTCGATCTTACCTCATGTAAACAAGCATCATGGCTGCTAGATCTATGTATCAGTTTTTACCTCCCCTTGCTTCCCATCACTTCCGTTACTAGGGTTGTATTATTGCGCGGTAAAAAATAAAAACAACACAATTTTACATCCCCAGTTGTTTAATTATTTTAAAATTAAATTATGTTTATTCTTGGTCAGATTATCGAGTATAATATGGTTTGGGTCAGTTTACGCGTTATAATCCGCTTCAGTTTACGCTTTTTTATAATCCGCTTCGCGGATTATAATGTGTTTTTTCCATCATATTGTTTCGATAATCTGGCTAACATTTTTTTATTTCATAATATATTTTTTTTCAATGAATATTTTCTTAAGTCCCTTTAAATACAGGCACGTAGCAACAGGGGGGGGGGCAGGTGGGGGGGCCCCCCCCCCCCCCCCCCCCACTTTTTTCCCCAACATTACCTTTACTATTGAAAATGTCCATTGAAAGGTTGGTTGCCCCCCCCCCCCCCCCCCCCACTTCTTACCACAGTATAGTGATATCAAGGAAATGTAGTGTTGTATGCAAAAAAATTTGGAAGTGAAAGGAAGTTGGCCTTGAAAAAAGTTGTCCCCCACCCCACGAAATAGGATTTTCGAGGGTTTTTTTTTTTTTTTGGTTGTCAACTTTTACAGATAAGTAAAAAAATAAATTCTCTCGTTGGCCTCCCCACTTTCAAAAACGATTCTACGTGCCTGAAATACATATTTAACGAAATATACACATATTAGTAGGTATACAGTCCTAGCTTTTTTTAAAGGCCTAACTAATTTTAAAGTCGGGATTAAATAAAGTCGAAACCATGGTTGACTTTAAGTTTAGTAACATTTGCGTTTTGTTGTATAGTTTAAATTAGAGTAACCCCCTCCCCCTCCAAATCAATCCCCTCCAGTGGAAAAAGGGGGATTGTGTAAGTGAATGGTGGTGTTTGCACTGAAACTTACCCCCTTTTCGATATTAATTATAAATCGCATTATCTTTCGTTTTTACAGAATGGCAGTTCAAAGGAAAAAAAATGTTTCGTTTCGGAATCAAGGACGATTTAATTCTGTTAACAGAAGTAGTATCTATAAACCCCTTTAATTCGGAAGAAATTGCAACAGCTTGGACGAATCTGGCAGAAAATTTTATGGATATAAAGAAAGACGCGATGGTGGACGGAAGAGAAAGGACTGCTTTACTTATTTCTTACTTTAAAAGTGATGACCGGGAGAAATTGTACAAAATTGTAAAAAGGGAAAAAATGAGAAAGAAAAGAAAATTGATGAAATTAATAAGGTAGTTGAAATTCGTAAAAGGGCGATGGAAAATATGAAAACAGGTAATAATATGAAATATTAGATAAAAGAAAGTGACGGAAAAAACGGAAAAAAAATGAAAAAGTAGAATTCAGAAAATTAAAAGTTTCAGAACCTAATTAAAAAATCGTTTACTTTTATGGAGAAAAATACAATAAAAAAATCGCTGTATAACCCAACACAAATATAAAATACATGGTTACTGTCTTGAAATATAAGCTATATTTGGGCGAGGGTAAGAAAACGTGATAGAGGGCGAGGCTTGCCGAGCCCTCTTACGTTTTCGACCCGAGCCCAAATATCGCTTATATTTCAATACAGTTATCATGTATTTTGTTTATTCTGCAACATATTCTTTACATTTGAACGTCCAAAACTAGCTATTTTCGACAGATTTAGGCACATATCTGCAACTATGACGCCATGGCGTAAACATTGCAATATAAATGACGTCACAATGCTTTAGAACGTCAGAATACATGCACGAGGCTTTATTAGGGCAGTGACCGGATAAAGCTTTGGTTTATTAGGTTACCTTTATTAGGTCAATGCAAGGGGTAGTTGCAGGATAAAAATATTGCTTCACTGTTTCTCTTTCAGTTGAGTTTTTGAAACTTCGCTATATTCATGATCATATTTTACCTAACTCTTTTGCTTTTTAGCTCACCTGAGCCAAAGGCTCAAGTGAGCTTTTCTGATCAGAATTTGTCCGTCGTCTGTCGTCGTTGTCGTTGTTGTCTTTTCACATTTTCATCTTCTCAAGAACCACTGGGCCAATTTCAACCAAACTTGCCACAAAGCGTCCTTGGGTGAAGGGGATTCAAGTTTGTTCAAATAAAGGGCCAAGCCCTTTTCCAAGGGGAGATAATTATGAATTAATGAAAAATTAATGGTATCTTTTTAACAAGAGGCCCATGGGCCTTATAGGTCACCTGAGCATTATGCAACAACTTTCCAGTGATTGAATTTAATTCATGTTTTAAGCCAGATGCTATGACATTCACAATTTTGAAAGAGGCACCATTGATCATTATAACTATACACTAAGCAGTTGCTTAGTTTGGTTACTTAATACCCATAGGTAGGGTAGGGGAACAAAAAATGCATTTCAACTAATCAGTAATATGCAGCAATAATCAGTAGTGCCTTTACCACACATGAACCTTAAAACCTTAGGCATAGATCAACACATTGCACAATTTTTGATAAGGCATCCTTGCTTTTCAAAAATATTTGATTAATACCAAGGAGCAGATTTCAAATAATTCATTCATTTTCAGTATATAAGTACAGCCCCCCCCCCATAGTACCCCTGACCCTGGGGCCTTGAAATTCAAAATTCTGGAAGATTAGAGCCCTTGCTCATAACTATGTAGGTAGTTCATCTGCTTAATACCCAGGAGCAGAGAAGAAGATTTTCAAAGATTTAATGTATTTTCACTATATAATCAATAGAGCCCCGCCTTAACACCAGAACTCCTGACCCTGGGGCCACGAAATTCACAATTTTGGTATATGCACTCTTGCTCATCATACCTATGCACTTAGTTAGTCTATTTAATATCCAGAAGCAGAGAAGAAGATTTTCAAAGACTTCATGTATTTTCACTGTATAATCAATAGAGCCCCACCCTAACACCAGAAACCCTGACCCTGGGGTCACAAAATTCACAATTTTGGTAAAGGCACTCTTGCTTATCATAACTATGCACTTAGTTAGTCTATTTAATACCCAGGAGCAGAGAAGAAGATTTTCAAAGAATTCATGTATTTTCACTATATAATCAATAAGAGCCCCGCCTTCACATCAGAACCCCTGTTCGCGGCCACGAAATTCACAATTTTGGTATAGGCACTCTTGCTCATCATAACATGCACTTTGTTAGTTTATTTAATACCCAGGAGCAGAGAAGAAGATTTTCAAAGAATTCATGTATTTTCAATATATAATCAATAGAGCCCCGCCCTAAAACCAGAACCCCTGACGCTGGGGCCATAAAATTCACAATTTTGGTAGAGGCATTCTTGCTCATCATAACTATGTACTTAGTTAGTTTATTCAATACCCAGGAGCAGAGAAGAAGATTTTCAAAGAATTCATGTATTTTCACTATATACTTATTTAGCCCCGCCCTAGCACTAGAACCCCTGACCCTGGGGCCACAAAATTCACAATTTTGGTAGAGGCACTCTTGCTCATCATACCTATGCACTTAGTTAGTCTATTCAATATCCAGAAGCAGAGAAGAAGATTTTCAAAGAATTCATGTATTTTCACTATATAATCAATAGAGCCCCGCCTTAACACCAGAACCCCTGACCCTGGGGCCACGAAATTCACAATTTGGTATATGCACTCTTGCTCATCATACCTATGCACTTTTATAGTTAGTCTATTTAATATCCAGAAGCAGAGAAGAAGATTTTCAAAGAATTCATGTATTTTCACTATATAATCAATAGAGCCCCACCCTAACACCAGAAACCCTGACCCTGGGGTCACAAAATTCACAATTTTGGTAGAGGCACTCTTGCTCATCATACCTATGCACTTAGTTAGTCTATTCAATATCCAGAAGCAGAGAAGAAGATTTTCAAAGAATTCATATATTTTCACTATATAATCAATAGAGCCCCGCCTTAACACCAGAACTCCTGACCCTGCATGGGCCACGAAATTCACAATTTTGGTATATGCACTCTTGCTCATCATAACTATGCACTTAGTTAGTCTATTTAATATCCAGAAGCAGAGAAGAAGATTTTCAAAGAATTCATGTATTTTCACTGTATAATCAATAGAGCCCCACCCTAACACCAGAACCCCTGACCCTGGGGTCACAAAATTCACAATTTTGGTAGAGGCACTCTTGCTTATCATAACTATGCACTTAGTTAGTCTATTTAATACCCAGGAGCAGAGAAGAAGATTTTCAAAGAATTCATGTATTTTCTATATATAATTAATAAGAGCCCCGCCTTCACATCAGAACCCCTGACGTCGCGGCCACGAAATTCACAATTTTGGTATAGGCACTCTTGCTCATCATAACATGCACTTTGTTAGTTTATTTAATACCCAGGAGCAGAGAAGAAGATTTTCAAAGAATTCATGTATTTTCACTATATAATCAATAGAGCCCCGCCCTAAAACCAGAACCCCTGACGCTGGGGCCATAAAATTCACAATTTTGGTAGAGGCATTCTTGCTCATCATAACTATGTACTTAGTTAGTTTATTCAATACCCAGGAGCAGAGAAGAAGATTTTCAAAGAATTCATGTATTTTCACTATATACTTATTTAGCCCCGCCCTAGCACTAGAACCCCTGACCCTGGGGCCACAAAATTCACAATTTTGGTAGAGGCACTCTTGCTCATCATACCTATGCACTTAGTTAGTCTATTCAATATCCAGAAGCAGAGAAGAAGATTTTCAAAGAATTCATGTATTTTCACTATATAATCAATAGAGCCCCGCCTTAACACCAGAACCCCTGACCCTGGGGCCACGAAATTCACAATTTGGTATATGCACTCTTGCTCATCATACCTATGCACTTAGTTAGTCTATTTAATATCCAGAAGCAGAGAAGAAGATTTTCAAAGAATTCATGTATTTTCACTATATAATCAATAGAGCCCCACCCTAACACCAGAAACCCTGACCCTGGGGTCACAAAATTCACAATTTTGGTAGAGGCACTCTTGCTCATCATACCTATGCACTTAGTTAGTCTATTCAATATCCAGAAGCAGAGAAGATTTTCAAAGAATTCATGTATTTTCACTATATAATCAATAGAGCCCCGCCTTAACACCAGAACTCCTGACCCTGCATGGGCCACGAAATTCACAATTTTGGTATATGCACTCTTGCTCATCATACCTATGCACTTAGTTAGTCTATTTAATATCCAGAAGCAGAGAAGAAGATTTTCAAAGAATTCATGTATTTTCACTGTATAATCAATAGAGCCCCACCCTAACACCAGAACCCCTGACCCTGGGGTCACAAAATTCACAATTTTGGTAAAGGCACTCATGCTTATCATAACTATGCACTTAGTTAGTCTATTTAATACCCAGGAGCAGAGAAGAAGATTTTCAAAGAATTCATGTATTTTCACTATATAATCAATAAGAGCCCCGCCTTCACATCAGAACCCCTGACGTCGCGGCCACGAAATTCACAATTTTGGTATAGGCACTCTTGCTCATCATAACATGCACTTTGTTAGTTTATTTAATACCCAGGAGCAGAGAAGAAGATTTTCAAAGAATTCATGTATTTTCACTATATAATCAATAGAGCCCCGCCCTAAAACCAGAACCCCTGACGCTGGGGCCATAAAATTCACAATTTTGGTAGAGGCATTCTTGCTCATCATAACTATGTACTTAGTTAGTTTATTCAATACCCAGGAGCAGAGAAGAAGATTTTCAAAGAATTCATGTATTTTCAATATATACTTATTTAGCCCTACCCTAGCACTAGAATCCCTGACCCTGGGGCCATAAAATTCACAATTTTGGTAGAGGCACTCTTTCTCATCATACCTATGCACTTAGTTAGTTTATTTAATACCCGGGAGCAGAGAAGAAGATTTTCAAAGAATTCATGCATTTTCACTATATAATCAATAGAGCCCCGCCTTAACACCAGAACCCCTGACCCTGGGGCCACGAAATTCACAGTTTGGTAGAGGCACTCTTGCTTATCATAACTATGCACTTAGTTAGTCTATTTAATATCCAGAAGCAGAGAAGATTTTCAAAGAATTCATGTATTTTCACTACATAATCAATAGAGCCCCACCCTAACACCAGAAACCCTGACCCTGGGGTCACAAAATTCACAATTTTGGTAGAGGCACTCTTGCTTATCATAACTATGCACTAAGTTAGTCTATTTAATACCCAGGAGCAGAGAAGACGATTTTCAAAGAATTCATGTATTTTCACTATATACTTATTTAGCCCCGCCCTAGCACTAGAATCCCTGACCCTGGGGCCATAAAATTCACAATTTTGGTAGAGGCACTCTTGCTCATCATACCTATGCAATTAGTAAGTCTATTTAATATCCAGAAGCAGAGAAGAAGATTTTTGAAAGAATTCATGTATTTTCACTATATAATCAATAGAGCCCCGCCCTAAAACCAGAACCTCTGACCCTGGGGCCATAAAATTCACCATTTTGGTAGAGGCACTCATCATAAATATGCACTTAGTTGGTTTATTTAATACCCAGGAGCAGAGAACAAGATTTTCAAAGAAATTATGCATTTTCACTATATACTTATTTAGCCCCGCCCTAGCATTAGAACCCCTGACCCCAGGGCCATGAATTTCACAATTTTGGTAGAGGACTCAATGCTAAATACAATCATGCAAACAGTTTGACTGCTTGATGTCCAGGAGTAAAGAAGAAGATTTTTAAAGATTGCAATAATTTTAGTGGTTTTGGCCCCACCCCTCAGGCCCCAGGGGGGCAGGGATCATGAAATTCACAATTTTTGTTCCCCTTCACCCATAAGTGCTTTGTGCCGAATTTGGTTGAAATTGGTTGAGTGGTTGCAGAGAAGAAGCTGAAAATGTTCAAATGTTACCGGACGACGCACGACGACGGACAACAACGGATAGCAATAGGTCACCTGAGTTTACTCAGGTGACCTAAAAATCTTCTTCTCCAGAACCATTGGGCCAGGAAAGATGAAACTCATATGGAAGCATCCTTAGGTAGTGTAAATTCAAGTTTTTTTTTCAAATCATGACCCCCGGGGGTAGGGCGGGGCCACAATGGCTGATCAAAGTTTTACATAGGAATATATAGGGAAATTCTTTAAAATCTTCTTCTCAAGTACTGCAAAGCCATGATTAGTGATATTCATATGGAAGCATCCTCAGGTAGTGTAGATACTAGTTTGTTCCAATCATAACCTCCAGGGATAGGGTGGGGCCACGATGGGGGTAGGGAGGGAAACAATGGGGAGTCAAATTCAAATTATTACAAAGTAATATATACAAACAAAATATTAAAATAAAATCTTTAAAAAGCTTTTTCTCAAGAACTTTCTCAAGAAGTTATATGTAGTATTGATATGGAGGCATTCTCAAGTAGTATAAGGATTCAAGCCCCCTCCCCCATCCCCTCAGTAAACCTTTCAATTCGGATCTGATTTGTGCTTTTTCCTAGCTCAAGTGAGCGATGTGGCCTCTGGGCCTCTAGTTGATCCAACTATCTTAAAAGAAACACGTGATTTTGACTCATGTAACTTTAAGTATTTGCGCAATATTCGTTACATGTATATTTATGTTCTTAAATGCATTATTTACTGTTTACAGTGATTAATGTATACAAAGATATTTGATCACTAAATGTACCAAATTGTGAAGTATAGTTGACATTTCATGAAATATATAGCAACACCTGACAGTATTTCATATAAATATTTGTAGACGATAGTTGCACACCAGACGGTAAAGAGAAATTTAAACGCCGACGGAATGAAATGCTGGATTTCCACCAGAAAGAACCAGAAGTCTCTGTCGAGACCGTAGCTCTGCTGGTTTGTACTGATCAAAAACCGATGCACAGAATTATGTATCTTAGTGTAGTCTACTTGTGTGATAAGTTATATTGAAATCAGACCAAAACTGTAGAAGGAGTAGCATTTTAAAGAAATTCCACAGATAATTCTACTTGTGTGCTAAGTGATATTGAAATCAGACTAAAACTGTAGAAGGAGTAGCGTTTTAAAGAAATTCCACAGATAATTCTATTTTTAGTAACCATGGCAACATCGTTCATCGAAATCAAAAACCGATGCACTATTTTATGTATCTTAGTGTAGTCTACTTGTGTGCCAAGTGATATTGAAATGAGACTAAAACTGTAGAAGGAGTAGCGTTTTTAAGGAATTTCACAGAAAATTCTATTTTTAGTAACCATGGCAACATCGTTCAACTAAATCAAAAACCGATGCACTATTTTATGTATCTTAGTGTAGTCTACTTGTGTGCCAAGTTATATTGAAATCAGACCAAAACTGTAGAAGGAGTAGCGTTTTAAAGGAATTTCTCAGAAAATTCTATTTTTAGTAACCATGGCAACATCGTTCATCGAAATCAAAAACCGATGCACTCTTTTATGTATCTTACTGTAGTCTACTTGTTTGCCAAGTTATATTGAAATCAGACTAAAATTGTAGGAGGAGTAGCGTTTTGAAAAATTGTTTACAGACAGACAGACAGACAGACGGACGGACGCCGGACGCATTACTATCGCATAAGCTCTTCTGGTCTCTGACCAGTAGAGCTAAAAATCACAGACAGAGAAAGAAATGGAGAAGGAAAAAATAGAAGTAGAAAAGGAGAAGATAAGTGTTGAGAAGAGAAAACAAGAATTGGAGATGGAGAGGTTCAAACTAAAAAAAAAAAAACGAACGAAGATGATTGACCTCCTTGCATCCTTAATTAAAAAACAATAACTTTAGAAATTTTAGTACATTAATAACCTTTATTTTTCAAACTTTTAGATTAAAGTGTTATGAGTATCTTTCTTCTCTTCTTGTCAACTTTTTTCTCTTAATTTGATTAAGTCAGTAATTGCTAACATACTGCTCTAATGTTGGTGGCTCCTCGTTGAAATAGAAACCAGTCTGGCTACCATAGAGACAAGTGTGACAATTTGTAAACAAAGACCCAACACGATAATACTTGGCTACAGGTTGGGGATAAAGTTTTTCTTAAAGTCTAAAGAAGCAAATAATTGAACAATCTTGCTGAACCCCCATTACATTGTCGAACAGTTGATATCTGATTATTGAACTCAACGTCCTGCGCCGTGAGACGAACACCTTTAAATGGCGCTAGGATAAGGGTATGCAAAGGATATGCATTGTCACCATAAAGACAGAATGGATGGCCTGTGTTGTCACTCATCAAATTTTCTAACTGAGGAAGGATTTGATTTTCTCGTAGTAGAGCGGCATCGTGCCTTTTTCCTTCGAAAGGACTATAAAGATTTGCAATGAGTCCATTAGGGGCAACGATTGACTGGAACTTCAGATCATGTGTTCTCTTATGACTTGTAAATTTAATAATCTTTTTTATTTAATTACATGTATTTACGCTATGAACAGAGAATTATATTAATTGCAGTTAATTTATGTATAAAGTATGTCTACCAGAAAAGATAATTTCTTGATTATATGACGGCCTCGCTATGGGTCTAAGAGTCCAGTCAATAAAACCCCAGCAGTTCTCAAGCGGGGCCTTTTGGTGAACCGACTCACTGTACTGTCTCAGCTTATGGGGTCGCATCCAGTGTTGATTTAGAGATGTTAAAAATGTCCATGATGTTCGTCGATAAAGCGCAAAGTCTATATATAATGTGACAAGTTTCAGTATACTGGCACAGGATCAATAGTAAATTCAAAAAAGACCACTGTCATATACTGAAAGGAAAAAGAAACGCAGGGTAATATTATATTCGATAAATTTTTAACCGGATGACCGAAAATTACGAAAATTGGTCAGATGAGAAATTTAGTTACTCTGCATAAATATCAGTGTTCAAAATTACTCATCCGTAAATTGTATGACGTCACGTAGGAACAACGCTAAAAAGCCCAAAACACGTGCAATTTGATGACGCCGAGTTTGTCAACAAATCTTGTTGCATCATTTGATGCATCTGAGGTATGCACATCGTTTTTCAATATTTAGAGACGACATGAATTTCTTGCTTCCTTGGTACAGTATACGGAAGTTCCATGGGTCTTGTTTTCGAATTGCCTAATTAATGAAAAGGGAAACAATAGTTAACTAGGCAGTTTCTTGAAAATTTTCCCCCAAGAAACTTGTTACCCGTTGTCAGAGAGGGCCTGGGATGGTTTTCAATCAACCGTGACGATGACGTTAACGCGAAACATAGTCATGTTACGAGCGGGTTACTGTTTCCTGCCTTCTCTTAAATCGCCACCTTACTACCACAAAAACCGCCATTTATACAGTAGACTATCATAATCAATACATTTACACGAAAAACGAAAGAAAACAATTCCGCAATTTGGTTTTTTGCGCCGGTCAACTTACTGTTGTGTTCCTTTAACTGGCGCATGCGCGCGTCTTTTGACTAATTTTTTAGCGTGGTTACCCACACCCAATATAGCCAGGGTTTGAAAGATAAACACTCTGACGAATTCCATGCAAAGGAGAAATAAGGCTCTGACAGATGCGCAGGAGAGACATTGAAGATAATGAGAGATTTCGATTTTCACTTTTGGGGGGTATCGTCAAATGAGCTTCAATAACTCATGAATTATTAGACAAAATCCAATAGGATTTTGGTTACATCTTTTTGAAAGAATATTTTAAAAGTTAGATAGGAATACTGAAAATAATTAAAAGAAAAATAAATTTCATTCATCTCGAAAGTTTACCCTGCGTTTCTTTTTCCTTTCAGTATATTTTTAAATAATTTGTATGAATAATATACATTTTTTACCATTACTGTTTAAAAGCAGAGGTATGGAAAAGCAATGGGATACATAACCACAGACCTCATTAAAAATCAAACTGATCTCCGACTCTGATCTTCCAAATAATGGTACAAGGTCTGCGAGTCTATTTGGATATGAAAGTCTTCTTAAAGTAATGCATAGGCTTTCTAAACCGGTTGCTATAGTGTTGTTTTCACACACTGCGAGGGTTGTCCGTAAATTTCGTGGACAACATTGATAATTACTGAAAAACATTGATAAAATACATGAAACTATTATTTTCATTAAATTCATGTTTCATTTTATTATTATGCAAGTTTTCAACAAAAACAAAGCACAAATAGTTATATTTTTATCAGATACAGAAAAGACACACATTCATTCCCGGAGCACTATAACGAAAATTCTTGACGTTACCCGACGTCAAAAGCTTTTAAATACGAGTACATGTAACTTTTCTCACATAGTCACCGTTTAACTCTATACATTTCTTATGTCGCTTTAACCAGCCATAAAGATGTGCACAAAATGTTCAGGTTTCAAAGTTTCATATACCTGTCTGGAAATACGGCAAAGTCACGTTACGAAATTCATTTTTTACAGCACTCCAATCTCGGAATGATGGTTTCCTTCACGCATGTCATCCTGTAAATGTTCTTTCCGTCCGAAAATATTATGTGCCACTTAAATACTAATGAACGGCTTCTTTTACTTAGTTTTCCCGATTGTTTACAGAATTTATAGGTCTCTGTAGGTGTTTTTCTGATGTCTACACAGAATTTTATCACTGCCCACTGCTCCACCTATTCCGAAAACGTCCCTTTTTTGAACAATTCCGATCCTGTCTTAATTTGTTCTAACTTTGATTGCTCAGCCATTTTGAAACTTTGAACGTTCAGATTTTGCAGGTTTGACGTGATAACTTCTGTCCATCTCATAATGTAAAAGTCATCCAGATTTTTTGCAGAATTTTATAAAACGCAAATGAAATTTATAAAGTGATAAATGATTTTTAAATTAAAATTTTGCGGTGCTCCGGGTCTCCATTCCAAGTCTAATTATAAAGCCATAATTGTGATTAAACATTTGAAATTGAATAAAATTTTTACATTTTTCAATTCACATTTAGTAAAGGATTGGAAATATGTTAATAATAAATAAATAATGACACAACTTTTATTTAATTTTTAGTTTTTCCACGAACTTTACGGACAACCCTCGTATATATCTCCGGAATCTGCAGAGCTTGCCTGAGTCTGAGAACATCATTCTTTTCGAATCTTAAAATAGAATTTCCTAGATTTTATTACTACAATATATCTTTTTTCCTAAATTAAGAAATCAAGATTTAAAATTTAGAAGAGCTGTTGTAGGCCGGTTATAATTAAGGACTGGAAAAAATCTTCCTATAGCAATTTTTGTTGATCGACATAAATATGTACTTCTCTTAATAATTACATGCAAATCATAAAAACACCTAAAAAGCGAAATGGTCTCCATTTCGTCCAATTCTTCAAAATTCAGTCGAGGACCCTTAACAGAAAGTTTCCGTCTCTGTTTTTCAGGAGTGCAAAACAAAAGTAATTCTTCTTCATTTATGTACTTTTGTTCATACAGAAATAAGTATTTTTTATTTATTCAAATAAAGCTGATTTATTTTATTGTGGACCTTATAAATAACAGGAGATGAAAAGAAAAACGAAGTTTTTCTCTGGCAAATAGCGCCAGTTTAAAAAGTGGGCACTCCATAAAATCATACAGGCAAAGAAATAAACAAATTCAAAAAACTCATTCTCGTATCGGGAGGGGGGGGGGTGTTGAGAGTGTTCAATTCTTTCATGCTTAAAAGAAACTGTAAATCTAATCAGGAAAAGGGACCCCCATCCCCCATCTTCGTTTTTCCAACAAATTATATTAACTTTTACAACACACATAAACACTTCAGTACTAAAGCAAGCTTAAGATTATTAATTGTACGAAATATCTTTAGCATATAGTTATACATTCAATCTATTTTTCTCTCCGGAAATTTGATTCAAAACGTCTTACCAAGAATCTTCTATTTTTCACAGACATACGTTCCTTACGTGTAACTAAAACGTAATATAACGTTGACGTCGAATATAACGTGTACGTTAACGTACGCTTACACGTTTGTGACGTCACTTTTAACTAAATCTCTCTGCTGTCGTGTGTGTGAAATCTGCAGGGGATTTAATATTGCCCTCCAAGAATTCCAAACGCAACTAGCGTTCTCTCTCCCGTTGCAAAAAAAAAACATATAAGGATTCTACAACGTATTGCATACAGATACAGACGGACAGAATCATTGAAATATTTGTACACTGTTGTAACTGCGAATTTTGAGAAAGAACGAATCTAAAGTTTATTCAATTTTTTCTGAGAAATCATTTATTGAAACATATTTTATTGAAACTTAATCAATGGGATTGGACACAAGTTATTCCAACCATACACCAAAAAGTTCCAGCTTAGATTGTCCTCTTCAATACAAAGATATATTACAAGTACACGTGATGTACAACCAACAAATGTACAATGCAAAAAAAAAAAACAACAACAAAAAACAAAAAAAAAACAAGCTAATTCAGAGAATTTGTGTCCCCCGCTTAGGGAAAAAGTAAACCATGTGCAGTTCGGGAGGGGGGGGGGATTCGGATCCCCCTGACTGAATTTGTAGAATTATTAAATGTATACATGAATACTGAAGCAAATAAAATATGCCAATATGGATATAAAGATTTGATTGCTTATTCTTTATTATGTGTATAGAAGATTCTTTTTATATGGAATATTTATCACACTGTTATCATGATTTTATGAGTTTCTACAAGCCAGACCTCGATAAATTTTTCATTTCACATGCTGAATACTATCATTGAGTAAAAAAAAAAGTATTTCGAAAAAAAGAAAAAGAAAATGGACCAACCGAGATTCGATCCCGGGACCTCTCACATGTGAAGCGAGAGACATACATGTATCACTACACCACGGAACCGCTTTAAATCGGTGAAAATTATATGCAAAGATGAAGTCACATACATGTATATATATTCACGTTCGATATTGTCAAAATTTTATACAATGCATGGTGTATAATTTAAACTTTATTAAACAGTTCTAATAGATGTAATAAGAATATAAAGTCAGCCAAGAACCTGTTTTGTACGTAATAACTCTCCTCATGCCCCTGTGCTAAAAATAGCGACATATAATACAATAAATACTAATAAAGCAAACAGGGCGGGACACTTTGAGAGGGCTGAGAGATGTCCTAGGGAGTTTTGGTATAAAAATTACATTACAAAAGCTCAAAATCTTCTTGAAATATCGCCCGAAAACGATAGTGCTACACGCAGACAGAATATATAAATTTACGACCTTGAACTTTGACCTTTTGACCTCAAAATCAATAGGGGTCTTTCTTAGGCCACTGGAAGTTGTTAGGTAAAATTTCATTACAAAAGCTCAAAGGGTTCTCGAGATATCGCGCGGAAACGAAAGTGTTATAACAGACAGAATTTGCGAATTTATGACTTTGACCTTTGACCTCAAAATTATTAGGGTTCTTCTTTAGTCCGTAGGGAGTTGCTTTGCAAAATTTCATTGCGAAAGCTCAAAGGGTTCTCGAGATATCGTGTGGAAACGAAAGCGTTACAGAATCTGACGGACTATATTATGTGTATAGAATTAATATCCCCCACTTTTCAAGCGGGGGGACCAAAAAAAAAACAAGAAAAAAGGAGCAGGGAAATAAGAAAGGGAGGGAATAGGAGTGCAAGAAGAGAAGAAAGGGGTTGTAAAAGATACAGAATGATTACGCTGGTTATCTATTAAATCTTTTCGAATATTTAATCCATGCCAATTATACTGAATTTAACTAGTCTTTGGAATGTTCTGCCTTCCTCATCAACACATATAGCTTACGGCACCTTCGACAGGGGATGGTTACTCATCTAAGGCACTTGATCCCACCTCTGGAATATACAGAGGTCCGTGTTTATGTCCATTTCACAGATTTCCATTGTTCATATAATTTTGAGATCGATCACTCATCGTTATTCATCTTTTTTCATTCATTGGTTATTCAAAATTTTGTCATTGTATTTTAATATAGAGGTTCATGAATGTATACGTTTTGAAATAATTTCTTAACAGTCTTTTTGTTTCTTTGATGCGAGATCTTAAACAATAAGTAGAAGTTGTTCAAACCATTTACTGAATGTTTAATACAGATTAGATATAATATTGATGTTACAATTAAATTTATAAAAACATTTTTTTTAAAATCATGAACACTAAATGTGAACAATCAGGTTTTGTCAAGGATAAGGACAAATACATTTTTTAAATATGAATTTGAAAAAAAGTTACGTTCTCTTTTGCTATTGACCTTGTTGGATTTATAAGGACATACGTACACTGTGATTATTTTGTTTATTCTTCCAAAGAGGAAGAGAGAATAATTATTGCATTTTGATAGGTTTTTATTGCATTCGACAGTGCACATTTATGCCGTAATTTTCAAGTCAATTCCTATCAAGTCTTCCAAGGATTAGCTTCCGGATGTCATGTTGTGTCGAAAGGAAATAATTATCACATTATAGGCATTTCAATTAAAGTTATAAAACTAACTTAAATGATAACAAAATTTGTGTGCCTCACCATCAAGAAAATGGTGCAAATTGTACAAAAATGCAGAATAATGAAAAATTCCTTATTTTTATTTGAATGAAACTTTTTTTAATCTCTTCTAAGCTAAAGCTTCAAGCGAGCTTCTGTGCTTTGATTGCACGTTGTCCATCTGTTGTCGATAGTTTAAAGCTTCAAGCGAGCTTCTGTGCTTTGATTGCACGTTGTCCATCTGTTGTCGATAGTTTTTCTACCTATAAAAGGCTATACAAGGCTTTTCAGAGATCGATAATAAACAAAATAGTGTATACGATGAGGTCTGTTGAAGATTTCTTCTCAATATCAGTTTTATGTTTTCCAATCTGATGAAGAGATCTGTTACAGTTAATAAAGTGTGTTAAATCATAGTCCACGGAGCAAGGTGTGCAAGAACAGGGCGCGAAAGTTTTTCATGTTTAATAAATGTGAAAAAAAACTTGTGTAGTGTCCCTTCTGCTACCTAGAATACTAGTAGGGTCATTCTAGGAACAAACACTTAGTACCATAGGAATGTATAATCGATATCTTATTTTTCCTCGAGGAAGTTATTGATCAAAATCAATCTTAAGTATGGAAGATTTAACTTACTTTTTAAAATCGTGGCCATTTGGTTAGGGTGAGGAAAAAAATGTTACATTGGTCATTTGGAATACTGTAGATCACTAAATTTTCGCGAGACCTTATTTTCGCGAGATAGTCATTGACTCTTGATTAGCGAGACAAAATTTTCGCGAATTGTGGTTATTGCTTTATATATTCTTAAGGAATACTACAAGTTTGGCTTTCCAGAAAGCCTGAAATGTCATCTCTTTGGTATCAATAATGTCAAAGAAATAAAACAGAAAGGGAAATATTTGAATGCAATGAATATATGGATTATTACACTTGAAGTTCCCAAATGACTTATATTCAGCAAACTCCACAGTAAAGTAGGCAGTTTCTTTTGGCCGCAGTATATATATGAAAAGCATGGACGTATGCGAGAGCACCCAAGGCGATTTTAAGTGAAATTTCATTCTACTTTCTAGCGGTCTTTGTGCTTCTGGGTGTTTACAATTGACTTAAATTATAATACTTTCCTTGAACTATATAACTCAATACGGAACTAGTGCTAATTGTAACGGGGACCGTTACAGATGTTCCCCAAACGCTCCCCAACTCTCTTTTTGTGCCATATTACCAGTAAGCTTCATTAAATAAGACAAACTCTATGTATTTGAGACTTTAACAACATTTACCCGGAAGTGTACGAAGTTCATTCAAATTTTAGCATTGCATGCGTGCGCATGCGAATGCCTGTGCGTAATGACTATATCATTTTGTCTACACAATCCATATATTTTAATATACTAAATATTAAAGTATTTAATCCAAAATAATAAAAAATTGTCATTCGAGTGTATTTTTGATTTCACGTGCACGCACGTGCATACATGAGCACGGTGACGATACCTTCTTGTAGAAGTCCATTACATCTTTCTATGTTCTAAATCCCACCCCATATGGTTGAAAACCAAGGGCGTTATACCTGTTAAAAGTTTCAGCCAATCAGATTGCAGCGCACGTCCACGCACGTACACGCACGTGTATGCATGTGACCATACCTTTCTTGTAGTAGTCCATTATACCTATCTATGTTCCAAATCCCATCCTGTTTGGTTGGAAAGCAAGGGAGTTATAGCTTTTAAATTTTCAGCCAATCAGATTGCAGCACACGTACATGCACGTGTATCCATGTGCATGGTGACTATACCTTCTTGTAGTAGTTCATTATATTTATGTTTCAAATCCCATCCTCTTTGGTTGAAAACCAAATGAGTTATAGCTGTTTAAAGTTTAAGCCAATCAGATTGCAGCGCACGTGCATGCACGTGTTTTCATGATAATTGCTATATATCATATTGCAGGATATCCTGATGCATGGCGATGTTGAAAATTTTAAAGCATTTCGTCAAAAAACAAAAAAGATATTGAGATTTTTGTTTCAGCCAATCAGCGTGCAGTGCACGTGCATGCGCGTGAGATTTTGCTATTTTGACCATGACATATTGTCTATGCTACTAATGTGTCCTTATATTATGAGTTCTAAAGCATTTCATCAAAAATTTAAAAAGTTACATCCATATCAATTTAATCGGTCATTTATCATGTTGCACGTGCGCGCTCTTGCAAGCACGTGTGCGCAAAATGACCTTCGTTCCGCAAATCTACATTACATGTCTACTGACCCTAAAAACATTTCACCTTAGTCTGATGTGTAGTTTACAAGATCACTCGCGGACAAAATTTTCCCAGGAAGAAAAATAAGAATAATAATAATAAACTAGATATGAAACTCGTTGCGAGCAACGAGAGGTCTTCCGTCCGATTCTGAAATAAAAAAAACCCAAAAAATCTAGCAGAAAAAGCGATTTCAGACATTAAAGTTATAAAATCCAACGCGCTAACCATTTGGCCATTGAAAACACCGCTTCAAATTTTCAAATGCGAATATCTCGAGAATGCCTTTCTCGATTCTAAAAAAAATTACATATTATGCATTTGCAAATAAGTCTCTATTTAGAATTAAAACAACAAAGAAAAATATTGAAAAACAAAAAAATTGAAAAATTGCATTTTTTAAATATGCTTTCGGTAGAAACCGGAAGTGCTGACGACTCACGAAATGGCGATTCTGCAAACCACAAAGTCATGATCTATCATCTCCAGTAAGTCTCCAGTTTATATCTTCAACCATTTTCGATAAAAGTGCGCGACAAAATCGCATTTTAAAATCAGGAAATTGTCCATAACTTGGCACCAGAAGCGAATTTTCCAAATTTTTCTTCGGATGTAACAACTTCATATAATGATACATATTTTGTGAAAGTTTCATGAAAAACCGCTGAATTATTTTCGAGAAATCGCCTGCACAAAATTTTGTCCAAAAAAAAGAATAATAATAATAATAAGAATAATAATAATAAGAAACAATAGAATAACTATAAGGTCTTCCATGAAGACGGAAGACCTTAAAAACAGAGTGTGGGGAACATAATTATCAACAATAATTATCATTCATTTAAAAGGAGCTTATCATATTAAAGTTTGACAGGAATTAACTTAATAAGTCCAATTACAGACTAAAAAATTAACATAAAATTAGTGTTGACCACTCTTCGTTAATTTTTTGCAGAATCTACTTTTGTGCGAGAACCAGTTTTCCCTTCGCGTCAACAAATCTATATATAGAAATCACGTCATTGTCAATTCTCCTTGTGTGGCTTACCAATTTAATAAGGCATAGTATTGAGGATCAATATATATACGACACACCGAAACTATAGATATTTATAAGTATCGTACTTCTTTTCTAAATTTTCCTTGGCTTTCAAATAGGCCTAAACCGAAAGTAGATCACACACTCCTAAGCTAGTTCTTCTAAAAGAAAACCAGTTTACAGGCTACTTGGAACTCTGTAAAACATCGAGGACTCCCGAAAGATTAATGGAGGCTTACACTAGGACTTCACTTCCGGCATACAATCTTAATGTGTCATCTCCCGAGGGAGATGACAATTATACGCGAGAATTAAATTTTCGCGAGCACACTGTCTCGCGTAATTACGCGAAAATAAAGTTCTCGCGAATAAAAAGTGATTTACAGTATAAAGGAGAAAATCTTTAAAAAGGGATCAAGAATGGCAGGATTTTGTCGTCTTTTTGATCATGTAGAATTAACTCAATTCCCCAGATGTTAGAACCGAAAGGAATGACAAGAGTAATGTGTCAAAGTTCAACGTAGTATAAATAAGTGTACATGTATTAAGATTTTGGGGAGGAAACATAAGGTAACATTCAGTCATACTGATATGCTAACATTCCTACTCTATATTCACGTTATATTCCAATATGTCCCTGGGTCAAAAGTATAACGTGGGAGTAAGTGGGATGATTCACAAGAACAGCAGGACAAGGTTACACTGATGAACATTTTGCTGACACTGGCCTTGTTTTTATATAAAATGTCAATTTAACAAATATTTTCCTTAAAAGGTTTTGCCCTTATTTTGTTCGAAATCGAAGACTGGTGTTTTATACACATGAGGTGTAACAAATATATATACATAATATTTTATAAGCTGCACGTTTATAAAGTAAGTTTTTCAATTGACAGGATTTAATTTGCATTTTATTCTTAACAAGATGAAAAAGATTTTTGTGTAATTTGTACCTTATGTTTAAGGTTTGAAGATTATAAACCAAGAACAATTTGCGAAGGTTGGATAGACAGACAGATATCTTTGACACAAACCATTATCATGTTTCTCTGCTTGGAAGAGACCAAATTACTGCTCTTTAAGTAGAATTAAAGATACAGTGCAATTGATCGACAGATAAAGGATACATACAGTATATGTCTGAAACCAAAATTAAGCAGGATGTAAATGGATCATGCAATCGGTGACAAAATTAATGAATGATCAGAACGTGGGGCGTCAATCATGTCAATAGAGAGCTGGCCTACGTCTGCATTACGTGGTGTATTCATGAAGTTGTAAAACAATAATCAAGTGTAACGTTTAAGAAAAAATATGACTCAGAGGCTTGAGGATGCTCCTGTTGTCATTTTTATTTAAGGTAATCAGTTTAAGCAATTGTCAATATTTCAAATTGAGCTTTGGTCAATACTCTACGCCAATACAAAATTTGAGGTCTATGGAGCTGTCTTAAAAACATTCTGCTTATTGAGTGTGTTCTTGGAACGGTGTATTTGTCCAAGAAGTTAGAGTAGGGAAAAGACATGAAAACCTAGTAGACAGACGATATCGATTCTAATTTCTCGTGTAATGAGCCGAATGACAGGAATCGGAATAGGGAGAGTTTTTTTTGCAAAATTACAATTTTTCGTAAATATTTGCAAACTGAAAGGCAGATACATGTATAATCATGTACCGTGAGCAAGGATTACAGACAAACACAAAAAATAACTTGCAGTCAGATGGTCATATAATTATATCTTTAAATCAAGATTTATTAACTTTTTCAATCAAACTATTTGACGAAGTGCACAAGCAACTTGTATTTTTTAAAAACCAATTCTCGGTCAACAGGGGAAGTTCACTTCTTCATGGCACACGATCCCATCTTTGATGTTTTAGAGGTCTGTGCTTTGTTCCTGATTTGTATTGATTGAATGAACTTTGGACCTTGATAACTGATTGCCATCTTCATATATTTCAGTGTACAAACGTCTTAATGGCCCATCTAAATACTATACTGAGTATACAATCACGAGATGCGAGAATGTCTAATCCGGACAAAGACACGTCTGAGGTATAAGAGATCCCAGTTTCTATATATAAATACACGGGAAACCGATTGATACTTAGTCAACTTTCGACTTCTCCTTTCCTTGTGGTGTCCATTAATATTTTATTTAAATGAATATAAGTACTTATTATTAAACCTTAAATATCAATTCCACTGTATGTCATTGAAATAAATAAATCCAGGTAAGAAATCATGAGTATAATGTTCATGTAATACCTATAAAAGAACTGTTTTAATATCTACATTTTTTCTGTAAAAAGGAAGTGATTGTTTTGATTTTTTTCGAAGATTTTTTTTTTTGCTATACTCATTAAAAATGTATAAATTCATTGGCTTCAAAATCTAGTCATCTTGTACTCTTATGTAAACTCAAACACAATTATACGTGCATAACAGTTGCGAAAAATTAGTTAATAAATTCTTTTAACCAGAAGTCTCTGTCGAGACTCTACTGGTTTATACTTATAACAAAGGAAGAGAAAAGTTGCAGTTTGGACTTGAAACTTTACAACAGTAATAAATAGAATACTGATCCTTAATAAAGTCTTTTGGTGGCAATATTGCAATAAGACAACAGTAGAAGTAGGAGTAGCTTTTAATAAAATTTTTGAAGAATTTTCAATATTAGTTACAAAATTAAAAATTAAAAAACAAAATAAAGACAATAATGTATCTTAGTGTAGTGCATGACACATTATATCATAATCAAACTAAAACTATATTTGTGATAGCATTTTAAAATCATTTCACAGAAATTTCTATTTTTAGCAACCAGGGCAATACCGCTCATCGAAATTAAAAACCAATGCACAGAATTATGTATCTTAGTATAGTCTACTTGTGTGTCAAGTTATATTGAAATCAAACCAAAACTGTAGGAGGAGTAGCATTTTGAAAGCATTTCACAGAAAATTCTATTTTTAGTAACCACGGCAACACCGCTCATCGAAATTAATATTAATATTATATTATATAATTTAAATATATAATCAAAAGAGCCCCGCCCTAGCACCAGAACCCCTGACCCTGGGGCCATGAAATTCAAAATTTTGAAAGAGGCAGTCTTATTCAACATAATTGTGTACTTGGTTAGTTTATTCAATACCCAGGAGCAGAGAAAAAGATTTTTAAAAGAATTAATGCATTTTCACTATATAATCAATAATGCCCCAGCCTTACACCAGAAGCCCTGACCCAGGGGCCATAGAATTCACAATTTTGGAAGAAGCATTCTCGCTCATTATAACTATGCACTTAGTTTGTTTCTTTAATACCCAGGAGCAGAGAAGAAGATTTTCAAAGAATAAATGCATTGTCACTATATAATCAATAGAGCCCCGCCCTAGCACTTGAACCCCTGACCCTGGGGCTATGAATTTCACAATTTCGGTAGAGGAACTAATGCTGATTACAATCATGCCAACAGTTTGACTGCTTGATGTCCAGGAGTATAGAAGAAGATTTTTAAAGATTGCATTAATTTTAGTGGTTTTGGCCCCACCCCTAAGGCCCCAAGGGGGGGGGGCAGGGACCATGAAATTCCCAACTTTTGTTCCCCGTCATCCAAAGATGCTTTGTGCCAAAATTGGTCGAAATTGGTTGAGCTTTTGCAGAGAAGAAGCTGAAAATGTTCAAATGTTAACGCACGGCGCACGAGGGACGACGCACGACGACGGAAAAATGCAATAGGTCACAGTGACCTAAAAACGATGCACAGAATTATGTATCTAAGTATAGCCTACTTGTGTGCCAAGTATTATTGAAATCAGACCAAAACTGTAGGAGGAGTAGCATTTTGAAAAATTGTTTACAGACAGACAGGCAGACGGACGGACGACGGACGCATAAGGTATTCTGGTCTCTGACCAGTAGAGCTAAAAATAAGTTCTTTGTCCAAACTCATTTGTTATTGTGCCACTTAGTACCATCTATGTTGTGTATTTTTTCAAAGATAAGCGAATTAACACCACTATATATATAAATAGGACATTTTACAGATAAAGAAATGTTTAAGGGGTCGATAAATGAATAGGACCAAAAGTGATCTTTAGGGTAATGTTGTTCGTGAGTCTCTGTTTTAATTTGTGCTTTTGAAGTCTGTCTGATAGACATGTTATGTGTTTGGCACGTCTGCGGACGAATATAAATTTAGAAAAAAAACAAAGGCAGGAAATTTATGATCATAAAATTAGATAAATATTTTATGGACGCTGTTATCAACTAATGGAATGAACTTTTGAAGATGCTTTAATTGAAGATTATATGATATTTATATGGACGTTATCCCTTTAATCCTACAGGTTTTTTCATTGCAAAGCGCGTAAAAGAAAAATAAAAACAAAACAAAAGTACGCATAAACATTTCATTGAGCAATGAAATCCTTGGGATTGTCATTTAACAAAAACTAATAAACCATCATCTTTTTCTCTTCTCGTAAATAGTACAGTCGATCTTGTCAGTATAGTTCGTTCAAGTTAAAAATAGCAAGAGCTTTTTCAAATGAAGGATATTCATCGAACAATACTCCGAGAGATATTATATTAGGAGAAATCATATACACATTTTTATATATATCTTTGGTGTTTTTTTTTCCCCAGACAAATTGGATTTTTTTTTCTTTTGCATGGCTCTACTTTGCCCAAATTGTTACCTTGCATAACTATTATAAGAACCATCCTAAAAAATAATTATATGAATTGTTGATACATCTTGTGACAAATCTAGGTTTAAAAGACATTTTCTGTTTTTCAAAATATGTAACTCTGAATTCAGTTTGTATTAATACAATTATTATGACACAATAATGACTTGGTTTTTAGTCACCTGAGTAAAGTCAGGTGACCTATTGCTATCCGTTTTCGTTCGTCGTCGTGCGTTAACTTTTAATCATTTCCAGCTTCTTCTCTGCAACCACTTAACCAATTTGAACCAAATTTGGCATAAAGTATCTATGGGAAAACGAGAGCAAAAATTGTGAATTCCATAGTCTCTGCCCCCCTGGGGCCTGAGGGGTGGGGCCAAAACCACTAAAATTAATGCAATCTTTAAAAATCTTCTTCTTTACTCCTGGACATCAAGCAGTCAAACTGTTTGCATGATTGTAATCAGCATTGAGTCTTCTACCAAAATTGTGAAATTCATGGCCCCTGGGTCAGGGATTCTTAGGTGCTAGCCAGGGCGGGGCTATGTAGATTATATAGTGAAAATGCATCATTTCTTTGAAAATCTTCTTCTTTGCTCCTGGGCATTAAATAAACTATTAAATAAGGACATAGTTATGTTGAATAAAGCTGTCTCTTCCAAAATTGTGAATTTCATGACCCTGGGGTAAGGGGTCCTGGTGTTAGGGTGGGGTTCTAGTAATTACATATTGAAAATGCACAAAGTCTTTTGAAAATCTTCTTTGCTCCTGAGTATTAAACAAACTAACCAGGCAAGTACATATTTATGTTGCATAAGAGTGCTTCTTCTAAAATTGTGAATTTTATGGCCTCAGGGTCCGGGGTTATGGTGGGGCTCTATGGATTACATGTATATAGTGAAAATACATTAATTCTTTTAAAATATTTTTCTGTGCTCCTGAGTATTAATCCAATGAACTATGTACATAGTTATGATGAGGAAGGATGCCTCTTCCAGATTTGTGAATTTCAAGGCCCCAGGGTCAGGGGTTTTGGTTTTAGGGCGGGGCTCTAATGGTTATATAGTGAAAATGCATGAATTCTTCGAAAACATTTTCCTTTGCTCCTGGGTATTATGCCAATGTTCTAAGTACTTATTAATGAAGATGAAAGGTGCCTCCTCCAAAATGGTTAATTTCAGGGCCCCTGGGTCAGGGTACTGGGGGTGGGGATGGGGGTTACATAGTCTGAAAATAAATTAATGCTTTGAATCTTTTTGGTTTTAATCAACCATGTATGCTGAAATAAAATTTACAATGAAATTTCAGAATTTTGAAATATGTGCCCACAGGGTCAGAGGTTCATGTGGGGTGGGGTGCACAACTGGTTATAAAGTGGAAATGCATTTTCGCTTCGTTACTCTGGGTATTAAGTAACCAAAGTAAGCAAGCTAAGTGTATAGTTATGATAAGCAATAGTGCCTCTTAAAAAATGTTGAAATTCATGGCCTTTGATTTAAAACATGAACCAATTCACTTGTTGGAAAGTTGTTACATGATACTCAGGTGACCTATAAGGCCCGTGGGCCTCTTGTTCTAGAGAAGAATATTTTAAAGATATTTTCTTGATTCCGATGTAAAACTTTGACTCCCCGTTTCGTATTTATTCCGATGTAAACTTTGATCCCCTATTGTAGCTCACACTACACCTGGTTTACGAAAAAAGTGAAAACTACAATACGTTATAATACTTTGATATACATGTAACTTGATTTTTTTCTGGCCTAATGGTTTTTGAAATTTTTAAATTAGCCACCAAATTTTCACTCATTCTTAATTATCTCTCCTTGAAAAAGGACGAGGCACATTTAATTCCCTTCACCCAAGGATGGTCAGTGGCAAGCTTGGTTGAAACTGGGCCAGAGGGTCTGAAGAACATAAAAAATGTGAAAAATTTGCAGTAAACTTAAACACAACGGACGACAGACAGACGCCAAACTCTTTTTAACAGGCGAGTTAAAATTGTACCAATTTTGTACACGTACATTGAACCTTTTGCCTCTGTCAATGAATGAGACATCTATAATTATATCTATTCAATTTCAATAAAAAATAATCATACTCATCTCCACCGCTACCAATCTCCGAATTATCTGAGCAAAACATACTTAATTTACACTTTTCGCAATAAAGTTTGTTTGAATTATGATGTCGAACTGAATAGACCGTGTTATCAGTATAAATTAATTTGCAATAATTGTCAGCATCATTGTCATCAGTTTCAATGCCTGGTTGCTTTGGATAAGAGAATCATAGTTCTCATATATTTATAACTACGATCACACTAATATTTGTTTGACGGAAACCTAATCTCAGTAAATTTTCCGTACTGCTGCTCGAATTCCGCATGTGCACTGTTAAATGTGTGTCAGACTGAGTATCGATTGTAATTGTAAGTCCCTTCTTCCTGGATCTTATTCCAAAAATCTTTTAATTCTGATAAATGCATTTGTGTTGTTCGTCGCACAACAATTTAGCACATCGTCCAGACAACTTAGAAAATAGCTCGAATATGAACATGATGAATACTAATGGAAAGACCATTCAGGAAAAGAAGATTGATTGATTGATTGTATATTGTTTAACGTCCCTCTCGAGAATTTTTCACTCATATGGAGACGTCACCGTATGCTGGTGAAGGGCTTCAAATTTTGACCATTACTCGGCACTCAGGGCCATTGGGCAGTGAGGGATCTTTATCGTACCATCCGAAGGACCCACAACTTTCACTTCAAAGTGCCGAGCGCATGGCGAAGGAACAGTTGCTACCCATTTTAACGACTAGGTCAGTCGCGGCCGAGATACGAACTCACGACCTCCCGATCACGAAGCGAGCGCTCTACCGACTGAGCTACCGTGAACGGTCAGGAAAAGAAGAGACATATAAGTCAAATATTTCTCACTCGAAACATATCTAAGTCTAGAAACTAATTTGGCAATTTTTAAATAGATAAAACTTACTTTATAGATTTAAATTAATTATAAAGAACCCCCCAAAAATATGTATTTCGAAATTGTAATAGAAATGTTGTGTTAGTATATAAACATAAATGTATACAATGAAATAAGGAATAAATAAGCAATAGGTGAGTTACAATGAGTTGATAACTCACCAAAGATTTGAGTCACCGGATCCCACAGGCCGTATAAACGTCTGGTCACTGTAAGGTCCTGGAGGTAACTAGTGAAATCTATTTACATGCTATTAATAGACATTAAAAGTATTCCGATCCCGATCATAAATACATCGGTTATCACCACATTCCTCCCCATCATATTTGAAAGGTCTTATACATATGATCATAAAAATATTTACATCTTTTAAAATATTAACACATATAAGGCCTATAAAAACTTAAAAAGAACATAAACGTGTCAAAATAAAAACTTCTGAATATTTATTACACACGGACAATGAAATTGACAACAATCAGACGATCCGACTATTTATCAGCACTGTCCATATGCAATAAATAATGATAAAAGATACTGTTAAACTTTAAATAATACTTTGTTGAATTTTAATCTTGAAATCGTCCAGTAGGAAATCATTTCCTCTGAGAGATGGACGCCATCTCTTCTAAATAAATATCTTTTTCTTGGTTCAATTTTACCATGTGTAATAATATTTTCAATTCCAATAAAATCACTAATTCCCTTGTTAATCATAGATCTTTCCTTTTCTCCTTCCCCAAATTAAACCCCTCCAAAAGTCTTGTTAATAGTTCTGAAAAAATAATTTTGCAATTTGGAATCTTTTGTCCAATTTCAGTTAAATCATTTTGCATGTTTGGTAATAGTTTTCTTGAACATCCAAATTTAATGTCATTTGAACCTAAATGTATAATAATAAAATCTGGCAGAGGAAACTTTGATGTACAAAAAGAAACAGCATCCAATAAACTTTCCCATTTCATTCCTCTTATTCCATGCCAAAAAATACTCAATTTTGTCTTTTCAAATTCAAGGTTTTCTACACTAATGTCATTTGCTCTTTGAGCAGCCCAATGTACAATTGATGAACCTAAAATCCACACTACATACTTTTTGTAAGTTTTAAAAAGAAGATCTGTACAACTAGAAATTTCTATTAGTTTGCTTAATATCTTCCAGTGTAAAAGAGATGAAACATTGACTACTGGAAAAGGTATTTTTGAAACTGTCAATCCTGGAAACTTGTCTTTTAAAAATTTTTCACAATGAACAAGATGATCCTCTTGAAAAACAGATCCCTGGCAACAGCTGAACTGTTCATTGCTGTTAATGAATTTAATCAGGTTCTCAAAAGTTTCTAATTTCAAAACTTGAATAATCTGTAAGAACAGGTCATACATAAAATCAATCCAGAAATGATCAAACTGTACAGGGATATTATTGTTATGCTGATTTTCCACATGCATATCTAAAAAGTGTTTCTGCCCAAAGTTAATTTTGCATGTCGGGCAGCATGTGGAGGGATACGCATACCATGGCAAATGGTCTTTTATAACATGACGCTTAACATGTGTGAATTTTGCAGTACAAATTGGGCATGGTTTCCCTCTTTTACTAGTAGTAGACCCAGGCACTTTAGATGGAGGACTGAGTAGTTGATCATACTCGTAATCAGGAACGAAGTCCTTTTCTTCTTCCATTTTAACTAAATAAAACACTAAATATATCATAAGTTTATCCCGATACTTACAATTCCGAATATTTATATACATATATGTACATTTTTTTTTTTTTTTAGAATAAGTGTATTTATTCAATACCATATTATATATAAAATATCTGGGGCGAATCAGTAGGTTGAATTGTATGTCATAAAATATATATATTACAATAAACAATATGTTGGCAAATTAATCATCAAGATCATAATCAGCCAAATATCTTGGTTTTCTCCTATTTCTCTCTGGTTTCTTTTTAGAATTATCTGAAACATCACAAGACAATGGTATCAGAGTATCCGACTCCACTATCTGTTGATTTCCAGATAAATCTTCACTATCATAAAAATCATTTTCTCGTCCATTAAAAAGTTCTGAAAGGTTAAACACATTGTCAAAATCTGTTTCTTGAACAGAGTTAAACTCAACATCGTCTTTTTTAAGAATTTGATTTCTTAACCGAGATAACCATACAGGATGGTTTCGATCTTGACAAAGCTTAATTCTGTCATGATGAATAACTTCCTCTCTCTTTCTGTTTTTTATTTTATACAGAACAGGGGATTTTACTTCTGAAATGATGTAAGGGCCTTTCCAAGGGGATTTTAATTTTGGACTTTGACCAACAGTTGTGGCTGAATTCAATTTATATACAACATCCCCTATCTGATATGTACTTTGAAAAGATTTCAAATCATAATCTCTCTTTTGTCTTTGTTGTGAACATTTGAGATTATCTCTTGCTTCTTTATGGATAAGTTCCATATTTGATCTTAATTTTGAAACAAATTCATTTGCATCTGTTTCTTTTGTATTGATTGTTGTACCAAGAAATATGTCTAATGGTTGTAAAACATCTCTCCCTAACATCATTTGATTTGGTGTAAACCCTGTTTGTCTGTTCTTTGTAGCTCGAATTGCTCCTGCAAGCTGTTGTAAATACGAGTCCCAGGTATCTTGTTTGTTTTTTATGTAGCACCTTAAAGCTTGTAAAATTGTTCGATTATATCTTTCTATCTGACCATTTGAAAATATGGGGTTTTTTCTTAGCAATTTGTTCACAGATATTTCGCAAGATATTTTCCATATTTTTACCTTGGTCAGTGTGCAATTCTAATGGGCAACCTAGTCTACAAATGAAGTTATCAACCAATGTTTTAGCTATGAGCTCAGCCTTTTGATTTGGTAAAGGGAAACATTCAACCCATTTAGTAAACTGATCTATGATCATGAGAATGTATTTGTTCCCTAATTTTGTTTTAAGGGGCCTAAAATATCCATAACTCTTTCCATTGGAATGCCAGAATGATACTGCCCTAATTGACCTCTAGCTTTGACATCTGGTTTTTTATTTTTATTGCAAACTTCACATGATCTTACATATTCCTTACAGTCAGTACGCATATTATACCATATAGCACATTTTCTCAGTTTCTCTAGCGTATTTGTTTGCCCTAAATGTCCCGAAAGTGGAATATCATGACATAATTCCAGTACATTTTGTATCAGACTCTTTGGAAAATAAAGTAACCTCGGTATTAAAGGGTCTTCCCACAAATAGTACAAAATACCATTTTTTATTTGTAGCTGTGATCTACATAACCAAAAATGTCTTACAGTCTTACTGGATAATTGAAGTTCCTGAATAGATGGTTCATATTTGTTTGTTAACCACAACTTAATTTGACAAAGGTCTGAATCTTCTTCTTGTGCATTTTTGATAATATCATTGTCTAATTCTATGCTTTTATATTGATCTAAATCTGAACTAGTTCTTGTGGATCTTATTGATATGGGAACTACATAATCTATGTCTTCTTCAAAAGTTTCCCATTGTTTTCTAGCTCTAGTACAGAAAGGACATCCTCCACAAGGGAGAGAATCAAGTGAAATATTTGCTCTATAATTATTACATGATGGTAATGGGTCAGGAATTCTTGACAATGCATCTGCATTTTGATGATGTTTACCAGATCTATGTTGAATGACCATATTGTATTGCGCTAATTTTTTAAAAGCTAACTGACCTTGGATATTCTTGAAATTCATCAACCAAATGAACTGTTATGATCTGTTCTAATAACAAAAGGTCTTCCTAATAAAAAATGTCTGAATTGTCTGGTAAAAACAACAATAGATAATAATTCTTTCCTAGTTGTACAATATTTGCGTTGTTGTGGTGTTAAAACTTTACTAGCAAAGGAAATCGTTTTTTCTATGCCATCTTGAATTTGACTTAATTCTGCTCCTATACTCTTATCTGAAGCATCAGTATCTAATATGAAAGTCTCTTCGGGATCTGGGTGGTTTAATATTGTTGGTTTTAGCATAGCTTCTTTCAATTTGTCAAATGCTTCTTGATGTTTATCTAGCCAATTGAACTCTGAATGTTTACTAACTAAATGGTGTAATGGTTCAACGATGTCAGCAAAATGGTCAATATGCTCTCTATGATAATTTGCAAAACCAAGAAATGATTCTAATTCTTTAATATTTGTTGGAATTGGCCAATTTTTCATTGTTGTTATATTTTCAGGAGTTATCATAATCCCTTTTCCATTCACAATAAGAATTTCACTTCTCTTTGAAAAAATTGGCATTTCTTTGGTTTAAGCTTGAGATTGTATTGCTGAAATCTTGAAAGTACATGTTCTAACTTTTTGAGATGATCTTCAAAGTCAAAACCTAGAACCAATATGTCGTCTAAGTATGCTAAACACTCTGTCCATGTTAAACCCTGAAGTACTAACTGGATTACTCTACTGAATGTAGCAGGGCTGTTACATAGACCAAATGGTAGTCGATTATGTTCAAACAAACCATATTTTGTTATGAAAGCAGTCTTATGTTTGTCATCTTTATGTACAGAGATGTTCCAGTATGCGGCTTGCATGTCAAGAGTACTCAAAAAATTACTCCCCTTTAATGATTCAATACAGTCAGTGATGTTTGGTAAAGGGAAAGCATCTTTAGTTGTAACCTTGTTTAATGCTCTAAAATCTATGCAATACCTTAAACTACCATCTTTTTTTCTAACTAATACTGGAGAAGAAGCCCAGTCAGAAGAAGATGGTTCTATGATACCCTTTTCTAACATTTGATCTAGATGTTCTTTTTCTTCTTTCTCAAAACATAAGGGTGTTCTTCTTAATTTTTGTCTAATTGGTTTAGCATCACCTGTGTCAATTCTGTGTTGAATATCTCCATTGAATAAACCCATGTCAAAATCATTTTTTGCAAAAACATCTTGAAATGAAATAATGAATTTTGCAAATTGAAATTTTCTGTCGACAAATTTTGTGATTTTTCAAACATTTCTGTTAAATGTTTTGGTATTTTTTGTCTAATCTGATCTAAGTTTGATTTTCAATACCTATTTTTCTGATTTTAATAAGGTCTTCACTATTTAGTGACTGTGATCTTTCATGTTTTCTAATTGTATAAATACCCACATCAAAATAGTTTTATAATTGTCTGTTGGGTTTCTCAATAAGATAAAATTCTGATCTTTGCTATTTATACAATTGGGTGACAAAAGACCATGAAGATTGTAACATGGACTTATAGCAATGTCAGATTCTGGGGCTATGTCATAATCTATTTCAGAATAAATATAAGAATGTGGGGGGAACCACCACTTTCTTCTTTGTGCGTATTCTGAAAATTTTGATTTTTTCTTTGTCCTCATTTGCAATACATTTCACAGGAATTTTACAATTTTTTATTGCGAAAAAAAAAAGTTGCCTTATTGTGTTCTAAAAAATCAAGGCCTATAATTATTGGATCTGACACTTTAGCTACTACAAAATTCCATTTTGTGTTTAAATTTCCTATTGATAAGGGTACATTTTGACATATGACGGAATCTACCTTGGTGTTACTTATACCCTTTAAGGAAACATGGTCAGTAAGTTGACTTGGAAATTTTTTATACAGTTCACAGTTTATGATGGAAACTTAACATCTAAAACAGCTTCTGTACTAATGTTTTGAACTTTTATTGGTAGATAGAGTGTTTGGTATTTCATAGAGCTCTCTTTTGCTAGTTTGATTTCTTTTATGTTTGATTTGAATTTAGTGTGTGGTTGAGGTCTTTGTGTGTTTGTATGAGCTGAGGAATGACCTATTTCCTCAGCTCTTGAAAGTTTAAATTGACTGCTTTTTGTGTTGGTGAAGGTGATCTTGATTTCGACTTCCAACAATTTCTGGCAAAATGTCCTATCTTACCACACACATAACACTCGCTCTCACTCTCTGATCTTACAGGACTATTAGATGGGGATCTTTTTGGCGATGCAAATCTTGATCCGGACGCATTAAACGTTCTTTGTGGTGATGAATACCTTGATGTAGATGATCTTTTTGGTGACTGAAATGGATTGTAATTAATCTGGTGCTGGTAATAAAGAATTTTAGCAATCTGGTTGTTTCCTTGCTCTCTTTTTCTAATGTTGAAATCCTTGATTCTAGTGAAGGTCTTGGTGGTGTTGTTGCCATTCTAATATGTATAAGGACTATCATCAGACTTGTTGTTTATGAAACAATATGATATCATGATTAATTTTTGGTTGGTGATCAGCTCTTTATATAAGTTACTTGTCCAAAGGATCTTTGTCCAGAGTGACCAGTGCAGCCCAATTGTGCTTGAAAGGCATCGACAGTGATGGTACTTTTAAAGAATTAGGGTATCTGGATATCAGCCGCAAGTTCTTCTATGCGCTCAGCAAATTCTTCGATCGTTTCTTCTGGACTTGATTTTGCAATTGCCTTTGTGATGTGTGGCTGATCTTTCTTGTCAAAGCGTTCTTTCAATTTTTGACATAGTAGCTTGTAGTCTTGCTGTACGTTTTCCGGTCTTGAACTAAAAAACTTTAAAGCCTTATCTCTCAAACATTCTATCAATTTGTCTAATTTGTCTGAATCGTTCCATTTGTATTTTTTGGTGATATGATTGAACTGAGTAAAATATGGTCTCCACTCTGATTTCCCATCATAGGTGGCAAGTTTTGGGGGTGCTGGACTAGAAATTGTGATTTTCTTCTCTTCTGATTTTTCTACATTTATTTCGCTCTTACGATTATAGATACTGTGTGGGGCAAATTTTTCTATTTTAGATGTGAGTCGTTGATGTTCTAATTCTGCACGTATTTGATTCAATTCTTTCTCTCTTTTCACAATCTCTCTCTCTCTTTCATCCATCTCTTTCATTTTTGATCTTAAATTTTCTTCCCTTTCAGCACGCTCTTGTTCTTCTAATGCTCTTACTTTTTGTTTTTGCTCTTCAAATCTCTCGTACTGCTCATTCAATTCTTGTTCTCTCAAATTCATTTTCTTTTGTAACTCTTCAAACATCCCATCATATTTCTCTCTATTCACCACCAAACTTTTCTGCAACATTGAAATTTCCTCTTCACTATTCTCCAGACGGTCAGTTTTCTCTTGTAACAATTGATCTTTTTCTCTTATTTCTTTCTCTCTCTCCATGATCTCATTTTCTCTCTCTCTAATCTGACATTCTTTCTCTCTTAATTCCCTTTGCAAATATTCAATTTGTTGGGATAAGGTTTCTTGTAATTGGAGTGTTTGTTGTTGTTCTGTCGATTCAGTATGAATTTGTGTTTTGTCTTGTGATTGTCCGGAGATCTGAGTGGGCAATATGTAAGTTGATGGAATAATTATGTTACATATACAATGGGTCCCAGATGTTACTAGGGATACTAGGGATTAAAAAAGGTCTTCCAATGAATGTTTTATTTTTAAAATTAAAATTGCTTGAAGCTTACTTTACCTACATTGTTTATCCTCATGAGATCTTCAATTGAGGCTGTGTTTATGTCTATAGGGGTAGTCATGATCTTGATCTTATTGACCCACTATATTAGCCTACTTATTTACTATCAAGATCTTATTTTTTTGACTAATTCATCAGACACTGAAATAGTTGCAATTGTATGAGATGCAAAAAAGATTTTGTAGGCTAAGAAAAATAAGTAAAAATTAAAAATTTTGAAAAATAATGACAAATGATCTTACAAAATACTTACACTATTTATTCAATGTACTCTGATCTTATTTAGGAGACAAAGAATTTATTTTTAAAACAAGCGCAAAATTCATCTTTTTGGCGCGGGTTTTTAATTCTGACACTTCTGACACCAATGTTGTGTTAGTATATAAACATAAATGTATACAATGAAATAAGGAATAAATCAATAGGTGAGTTACAATGAGTTGATAACTCACCAAAGATTTTACGGATCCCACAGGCCGTATAAACGTCTGGTCACTGTAAGGTGGAGGTAACTAGTGAAATCTATTTACATGCTATTAATAGACATTAAAAGTATTCCGATCCCGATCATAAATACATCGGTTATCACCACAGAAACAATAATATTATTTTTAGCAACTATGTATTCTTTAAAGTCTATTGCGACAATTTAACGTTTTGAACATTTTGCACATAATTAAACATTTATAGGTATTTCTATAGCTTGCTTAGTCGCCTTCCATAGAAAAGGCCTTTAAGACACAATAAACAATGTCTTGTGTTACTAATGTCCAGTTGTTCATTAATTTATCATAGTTTTTTTAGTAAAAAAAAAAAAGAAAAGACTCCTCTTTAATGTCTAAAAATTTAGACTCCATATTTTTACCAAGACCTTAGCCTAAAGGTGTTATTTATGATTTATCCAAAGTAATGGATTCACACATCAATATGACTAAGCTTAGCTCTGATGTTCTGGAAGATATTTTTATCATATGGACCTACATGTACATAAGCATTTTGTAGAATTTGGATTTTTACATAGCTAAGAGCCGAGGGGTTCATAATAAAAAAAATTATAACCAAACAACTGTTTTTCATATTATTACCATTTAGTGTATGTGGCATTGCTAAGCTTGAAAGGAATGTTGCCCACATATATAGTCCTTTATGTAAAACCCCTTTGTAGTCTCAATCTATTCTTTGCAGCCCTCATATGCTTACATAATAAATCAGTGCTTTCTTAGCTTAGTATTTTTTGTCTTCAAAATTTTATGAGCGCAACTCCTCATAAACCGCTGCACCGAATTTCGTCAAACTTTGCAGATATTTAGGACACAATGTTTAGATGGGCATATTACAAGGAAATTCCAATTCTTTTATTTTTTCCGGGAATTTCCGCACTTTTACACTTAGATTTTTGGCCATATCTTGAATATAGAGATGAACAGATTGTCAGCGCAACTCCTCATGAACCGCTGCACAGAATTTGGTCAAACTCTGCAGATATTTAGGACACTATGCTTAGATGTGCATATTACAAGGAAATTCCAATTCTTTTATTTTTTCCGGGAATCTCCGCACTTTTACACTTGCATTTTTGGCCATATCTTGAATATAAAGATGAATAGTTTGTCAGCACAACTCCTCATAAACCGCTGCACAGAATTTCGTTAAACGTAGCATATATTTAGGACACAATGTATAGATGTGCATATTACCAGGAAATTCCGATTCCTTAATTTTTCTGGGAATTTCGGCACTTTTCAACTTAGATTTTTGGCCATATTATACCACTGCACAGAATTAGCTCAAACTTTGCAGATATTTAGTACACAGTGTGTATATGTGCATATTACTAGGAAATTCCGACTCCATTATTTTTCTGGGAATTTTGGCACTTTTTCAACTTAGATTTTTGGCCATACCTTGAATATAGAAATAAACAGATTGTCAGCGCAACTTCTCATAAACCGCTGCACAGAATTTTGTCAGACTTTGCAGATATTTAGGACACAATGTGAAGATGTGCATATTGCCAGGAAATTCCAATTACTTAATTTTTTCCGGGAATTTCAGCACTTCGAGTTTTGGGGGAGAGTGGGGTAGATAAGCTAGCTCACTTTTTTCTTTCATCAGACATATTTTGAAGGATATTAGCTAATTTATAAACACTTTTGAACCTGAGAGTTTGCCAAATATCCATTTCTGAATCAACTTTTTGTCTGTCTCTTTGCTCTGAGATGGTTTGACGTTAAGGAATGAAAGTTTTAGGGAAAATAGATTATAAATTGTCCGTGAAGCGAAGGGGAATCGTTTTCAGCAGTTTCAGTCCGAACGGGAAATGATTTTTAATAATTTAATGAATGATATATTTATACACAATAAAGATTTAACTGAAAGAGCAAAATTCATTCATTTATTTGTTTTGAATTCAGACAACAAATTTAGTTGATTGAAGATAATTGCATTTCGCAGGAACAAAATGGAAGTACACTGAAGTACTGAAAGGACATTTTCTTGATACCTCCTATTGTTACTCACATACAAATATAGCTGGTATATACATTTATAAATAAACTCATGAAAAACTGATGCAAATTATGTATAAGGATGGAGTCTCTTTTCAATTACAGTAAAAATCCTTTAAATAATAGTAGGATTAATTTTTGGATACTCACTACCTAAAGATTTTATGTACTAAGTTTGGTTGAAAATGGCCCATTTTTATGGAGTAATAAAATAAATAACGCACGTCGACAATAAAAAAAACAGTCACATTTGGATGTAAAAGTCCAGATTTGAGTGAGCTAAAGACGTACATATATTTATGTCGTCATCTAGAATAGTATTCTCTAACTTTTCCTATTTGTTCTAATGACTTGTTTGTAGACTTAAGTAAATTTATAAACAGCGCGAATGGCTTAGAGAACAAATCTCGCAGAAGAGAAGAATATACTAGAATGCGGGGTCTATCCATGAGAAAGACGAGAAACAAACTGTAAAAAAGAACTCCATCGGACCTTTCAAATATTCGCGAACTTTAAGAGCTATTACGGTATATACTCGGGTGTATTTTGATTGACTGTATATTGTTAACGTCCCTCTCGAGAACTTTTCACTCATATGGAGATGCAATCACTTGCCGGTTAAGGGCTGCAAATTTTGTCCTATACTCGACACTCAGGGCCGTTGAACAGGGAGGGATCTTTTTCTTGCCAGCACTTACTGCGGCACGGACCCTCGGTTTATACGATCTCATCCGAAGGACCGGTCTCCACGTCCCGTATAGTGGGATTCGAACCAGCGACGTAAGGATCAACTCCTTAATTCGCGATTCCATAGCAGACGCTCTAAACACTGCACCACGCGGGCGACGGGTGTATTTTGAAGAATGTGTCATTGACATGCTTATGTGTCGGTGCAGATTTGTATTTTGCAGATTTTCTACTTATTTTAACGTCACTCTGGAGAGTTTTTCACTCATATGGAGACGCCATAACTTGCGATGAAGAGTTGTAAATTTTGACCTATACTCGCATCCAGGGTCATAGAGTAGTGAGGGATCTTTTTAGTGCCAACATGCACTGCGACGCGAAACCTTTATCCAAAGGACCGGTCCCAGCGTCCCACAGTAGGACCTGACCTCGCGACGTAAGGATCAACTCCTTACTCCTCGACTCTAAAGTACATGTAAGACGCGCTACAAGTAGCAGATTTTTTAATGGAATCTGCATGCACCAGTTTCAAAAGTATATTTTGGGGCGCGAAATTGATATTTGATCAATGACAATAAGCAAATACAAGATCATTTAAATCTCTAAGTAGTTGTGTTATGTACGTGTGTTTACAATTATCAATTTTACAACTCTTCCAGAAAAATTCCAAATACTAGCAGTCTAGGACTCGCTAATTATATTACTCGTATTTGGTGCAATATAACTTCAAAAAATTGAACTATACGGCAATAGAGTATGTTTCAGTGTAGTTTGTTGCTGTTGTTCTGTCGTTTTAGGGGAAATATTTACTTGCAATTGCAAAGCAGTCTTGTTACCACAACTTTCAAATACCCTTCTTTGGTCAGTAGCAGAGCAATCATTTTCTCTAGTGATTAAAGGAAATGCTTGGAGACACTACAGTGAAGTTAGTTCAGTGTTCAGTAGCATATTAACTGGATATCTGGAAAGATATTGGGAATCGTATTCAATGACATTATTTTCCTTAATGAGTCTAAAATCTGGGTACAAAAAGTCATGCAGTACAGACGCATTGCACGCAAATTCATCTAATTTTAAACAGATTTTAAGTTAAGTCTATGACAAAAAGTTAACTGATGCGATTGTACATGTACCTCTTACACCCTCGGAAAAATGTCTCTTAAAGAATAGTCGTATAGTGCCAGGTTTTTTGTAAACAATAATTATTTTAGCATGAAGAAATGGCTTTAAAAATATAAACTGTCAAATTGTGAAAAGAAGATTGTTTTAAGTTCGGACTTCAACCATTAGATTCCATTCTTTTAAGTATATGTTTTGAAAGAAAGAGAAAATACCCTTGCAATGAATATTTTTAAAAACTAAAGTTAACTTTCGTTTCTCATCGTTAGCAATAGTAAATCAAAGTTTTCGCAAGTCGAAGGCGTGGCGCAGTGGTTAGAGCGTTTGCTCTAAAGTCGTGGAGTTGATCCTTTTGTCGTGGGTTGTGAATTCCATTGCGGAACGTGGAATCCGATCCTTCAGATGAGACTACATAAAGCGAGGTCCCTTTTTGCAGAAGGCGCGAACACAAACTGATGTCTAGCTGCTCAAATTTAGGTTCTAATACCGAGTTCAGCCGCCCACCGACAAATGGTAACGTCTCAATATGGTCTCATCCGAGGGACTGCATGATCTCCACGTCCCTTGGTAGGATTCGAACCCCCGACTTAAGGATTTACTCCTTACTTCTCGGCTATAGATCGGATGTTATAACCACTGCGCCACGCAGACGACTAAAGTACTTTAGTTTGATAGCTATAATATATCAAAATTTTCAGATAAATTATTTCGCGTACGATTTTTTTAAAATTAATGTCCGATTAACGATGAATGGTATTACGTTTAAAAATAATGGTAATAAACTCAGTGTTCAAAAATTTCTTTGGAAACTGTGAATTATAGAAAGATAATGCAACTGAATAAAGCCATGAATCAGTCTTTGACGGACATTGTAATCGTTTGTAACATTTTCTGTTAAATTTCCATTTCCGCTCCACTTTGAACTGACGGTTTTCTTTCTTTCTTTATTATGGTTTATAGATACTTGGTGCGTGATTAATTATTTACTTGCCAAAGAAGCAAAAACTTAAGTTACGATAACATAAAATATGTAATATATAGTATAAGGAAACTTGCTAATAAAGTTGGATTCTTGTTTTTCTTTTCTAGAATTTATGATACAGGAAAAGGTTTTTGAGCAAACAAGCTTAAAAAACATTAGTTCACCTTAAGAAGATATATAGTTGAGGAAAAATCTTTCATCTTATTCAGTATTCTTACAGTGTATTGGTTACAAGGATTGCTACTTACATATTTCACGTCAAGAAAAAACACATAAAAGATAGCGAAGTAAATTGAAATACAAGTTCCATTATTCTTCTCTATTTCGATAAAAGGAAACCCAATCAATTGCTTAATTCATATTTTTTGCACAGCTGAGAATTATTACAAGTGAGAAATAGAACACCTACAATGACATCTTAAAGCCGCAAGCCGAGAAACGACCAATTTTCTTTTTTTCTTTTCTACGATTTCTGGATAATTGAACTATTTAAGTAAACCCATTCCTGACAAAAATGGTAATAATTGCAAATTTTTATTGTGTACGAAATATGGTTCCATCTTTCTTGCTTTACTGTTATAGATATGACTTGTGTTTTTTCATAAATAGGCAAATAAAGTTTTACTTCATTTACGTAAAGGTTCCATTTAGATGGAACACCTCAGCTCGAAAACACAGTGATTCATATGTGATTTATTAAGATTTGCGATATAACTGAAATAGTATTAACAACTTAAAAAGTTGTTAATTTCGTATTCTTTACAATTATAGAAAGGAAATAAATTATACATTTATTGACTGGGTTTGAGGGCAATATGTGTTTTATCGGACCCCAAAATCAAGTTTGTTTGAATCTGTTAGGCCGAAGCCTGGCAGTTTGGTTCGAGGGTCAACTAAACGCATTTTGCCCGAGAACACAGCCAATAAATGTTTTGATAAACCTTTTTAATGATTATAAATTTTATTTGACATCCATGTACAGGGCTCTATATTGGCTCTATATTGGCGGCTAATTTAGTCGCCTTGGCGCCTAAAAGTTTTGACTGCTGCCGAAAAATTTTCCATAAGTTGCCAATTTGGCGACCATTTTAAATTGACGACAAAAGGTCAATAAAATAAATATACAAGTCAAAGAGATTGTTCTCCGTTTTACGTTCACGCAGTTCAATTTATGACGTATTGGGCATTTTTTTTTTTATTGCAGAATGGAAAACATTGACCCCAGATATATCCCATGTTACCCTGCTGTTAATTTAAAAATTGCATTTTAATTTATTGATAAATGAACATAACATCTGCGTGCTTTCCTATTCTTGTTTGAATTAAGGCATCACCAAAAACTTTGAAATTTGGATAGTTATGTCCCCCTTCGAAGAAGGGAGGGCATATTGCTTTGCTGTTGTCTGTCGGTCGGTCGGTTCACTTAGTTTCCGTGAAGAAATCAACCGTTGCACATACGGAAATGAAATTTGGTATACAGACTTTTCAGATGAATGTCTAGGTCAATTTTTTTTTTTTTTTTGGGTATGATCGCGCCATTTTTGACAGAGTTATGCCCCTTGGACTTAGAAAAATTCCAATTATTTGCAGTTTCCGTTTATTTTCTTTGCAGAAGTTGCACATACGGAAATTAAATTTGGTATACAGATTTACCAGATAAATATCTAGGTCAAGTTCTGTTTTGGGTACAATCGCGCCATTTTTGACAGATTTATGCCCCTTGGAATTGGAAAAATTCAAATTGGGGGGAGGAGGCAGAAGGGTTTTACAAAAAGCTCTTGTTTCATTATGTACCTTGAATAAGGCCATGTAGTTCACCATCGCAACATTGAGGTTTAGGTGGATAGTGCAATGACGCAATGTGGATGAAGCAATGATGCGATAAAGCATGTTGGTGGCACGACTAAAATGATCGCAACAATGCGATGGCACGCTGAAGCAATATCGCGATGGAACGAAAGCGATGACACGATTGTGATATGGTACGATGAAGCAATGTTCACTATCGCTCTATTGTGCTATTGAACCATCTTCACTGCATTGACGTGCCATCGTCATAGCGCTGTCACTTTATCATTGCATTATCGAGCTATCGACCCTTTTGTCGATGTTGGATTGTGCAATAGTGAACCGTATTTTATTCATATAAATATACTAGTATACGGTTTCAAAACACAATTTTTTTCTTTAAATTAGGCACCTTTCAAGTTGAAAACATCTCCTTTTTGTAAAAATCACATCTATATATAATGTTTCTGAAACCGTGTGTTCACTTCCTGAAATAAAACTCTGATTTATAGTAAAAATATTTGTGTCACCCTCCAAGCCTTTCCACAGATATCCATGTATTTCGCTTCTCATGCATACAAATTTAAGTATTGGCCTCTTCCTGGTGCACTTGGAGCCATGGAAATGTCATGAAACTGATCGCAATCACTCAAGGTGAAAATTTCTAAACTGATTAATGAATGAAAGACAATGCATACACAGTGAACCAATTATTAATATTATTCAATTGGAACAAAGCGTTCTATCAAAATATCAATATCTTTATCTTTTCCAGTTTGTTGAATATAGCTTTTCTAGCTTCAAGCAAGTTGCATTATTTCAGAATTGGTGGTGGGGGCATTTAATGTGCAAAAATAAGAGTCGGGATCTTCAAACTCATAAACATATTTTGTTTAGGTGAGTGCGATGGATGGGAGGTTTGTAGGAGCCAACTTTCAGAGGAGTCAACTTTCAGAGAAGAACAGTTTTTTTTTAATATGTCAAAACGGAAGAATTTGAACATATTGAAATGAAAAAACTTATCACGCCTGAGATTCAGAAAAATCTCTTCGAAGTCAACTTCGAACATAAATAGCACCGACCGAAAATCTTTTATAGCTTTACGAAAACTCCTTTTGTGAGCTTTAATTAGACGCATTTTGATAAGATTTTTTATCAACATATGCATGAATAAATACACCAATGGTCTAGCAAATCGCTTCGCTTTTGCAAAAAGTAAGGTCATAAAGGCAATATATCGTGTTTTAGATGTCGATTTAAGGACTGAGCATAGTTAATAAACTCAAAATAACAAAATTATTTGATTAAATCTAGATACACTTAATGACACTATAATTTAACAATATACCTTGACATAAACCTCTCCCAGTTAACCCCTATTTATGCCCCCGTACTAGCCGTAATCGAAGATTCTAGGGTATATTGAACAGTACGACATTTAACTCTGGACACGACATAGTTAAGACTTTTTACTACCATTTCTCATTGTGATATCTAAGATATTTACAACAATCCTACCATTCTCCCATTGGAGAAAAAATTTCATATGGGATATTTCCTCCCATTGGGATTTTTTCTCCCACAAATTTGTTCAAATGGGATAAATCACACGGATATTGACAATCAAACAACTTCTCCCATACATTGTGAAACATGAAATATATCCCATACAGTATGACAGTGACAAATTTCTCATCATAATAAATAGAAAATATACAAACTACAACAATGTATTGGAGAAAATAATTCATTGTCAATATCCGTTGGATTTATCCCATTTGAAAAATTCATGGAAGAAAAAATCCCCTAGGAGAAAATATCCCATCTGACATTTTTTTCTCCGTTGCTAGAAACGTGGGATAGTTGGGACTGAAAATCCCACCATTCTCCCATTTGACTTTTAGGACTTCATATATTTAGAAGTGGAAATGTTTGCGAGTTCAACATGAGACCCTGGAATACTGCTAAGAAATCTAACCAAGTGATATAAAATATTTTGGATATCATAATTAGAAATGGTAGTAAAAAGTCTTGACTATGTCATGTCCAGAGTTAAATGTCGTACTGTTCTTGTTTTTACCTTGTCCGTCCGTCTGTCTGCCCGCAAAAACATTAAGCTTAAGAACTTTTGAGTTGGTGGGGCTATGGCTTTCATATTTCATGTAGATGTATTCCCTGTAACAAGACCTTTCTCGGTGTACCAGATTTGACCTCCCGACCTTGTCCTTTGAGTTTGACCCACTTTTACAAAAAAAATCAAATTTTAAACTTAATGCCCATAATTTTTGAACAGTTGGTGCTAGAGCTTTCATACTCCACATGTGTATTTATTGTGACAAGGCCTTTCAGTGGGGGTATATATACTTGACTTTTTGACCTTGGCCTCAGAGTTTGACCCATTGTTAAACAAAACTTTAACCTTGGTCATGACTTTTGAACAATTAGCACCACGACTTTTATACTTCATACGTTTATTCATTGTGAGAAGACCTTTCAATCGGTATAAATATATTGACCATAAGGTTTGACCCACTTTAAAAAAAAATTAACCTAAGCCATAATAATTTTTAACAGTAAGTACTAGTATAGGCTATGGCGTGTAAAACGTTGCTTAATTCGATAATCTTGTGATATATATTCCAAATCTTGTGATGTATGTTCTAAATCTTGTGATGTATATTCAAAATCTTGTGATGTATGTTCAACATCCTCTAATCTTGTGAAGTATGTTGAAAATCTTGTTATGTATATTCGATAATGTTCTGATGTATATGCAAAATCTTATGATGTATGTTCTATAAACTTGTGATGCATGTGCAATAAAATCTTGTTATGTATATTCGATAATCTTGTGATGTATCTTTTATAATTTTGTGATGTATATTCCAAATCTTGTGATGTATGTTCTATAAATCTTATGATGGATATGCAATAATTGCATTGTGAGTAATATTCGATTTTGAATATACATCACAAGATATTGCACATAATACAAGATTATAGAACATACATCACAAGATTATAGAACATACATCTCTTTAAGCTGCCATACGGGGGCATCCGTGTTTCACAAACACATCTTGTTTTTACTTCGGAATATGTACTGGAATATTTACCTGACAACCTGTAATCTGTTCAGTTTCAATAATGCGCAGTTAAACATTCTATATAAATTATCCATATTAACAAAAGACAATGTCTTTAAGCCATTTGTATGGAAAACTTGTTTACTTATACTCAGAATAAAATATGGAGATAACATACAGCGATCATGTTCATAAGTCCATTTTAAACATAGCTATGTAAATTCTGAGCAGAGCAAACACAGAGAGACCTCTGAAAACAGATACGGGATCAGATGCCATGGACGATGTGCTGAAAGATTTTATTTCTTATTTTGTCAGACTTTTTCCCCTGGGGAAGGGGCAGACGGACGCCACCCAAAATATGATCAGAAAAGTTTACTTGATTATTTAGTTCAGGTGAGCTTTAAACAATGAAATGATTTGTTTGACATCGGTAATCAAAAAGAGGGTGTGTTTGTCGATAAATGAGCTTTGTTTAATGGTGATAGGTGCATTCTGTCGCTAAGGTTTCAAAAATTAATTAATATAGTATCATTGATAGGAAAGTTATACAATGCAATATGATTAGTTAATATATTTGGCAACACTATCTTACCTATTAAGATGAATTACTTTTTTGACAGGAAATGAATTACAATTTAAGACAGGAATTGTTTACTCCTCCATGGCACCAGATCCCATCTAATGTTATAGTCGAGTAGTAAATGAAATACTCTACCGATTGTTTACTGAAAAAAAAAAATAGTTAAAATCTGCAAAATGTAGGCGCTTAAGTTTCCAACCCTATTCTTTTTTAAAACAATATGCGCTTCATTTTTTAAATTTTGTTTTGCTGTTAAAATGTTTTATTATGATATATGTATGTAACTTGAACCTTTATGATCAATTGGACTAAAATAAAGCAGAAGAAAGACATCTATATACAATCGAAAATCCAGGTTTATATAAAAAATCATTATTGGACAGGACGACAATAATGTAATTTTGATATATATAGATATAGTTCCTCCATCGCCAATATGAACAACAGAAGTCTGTTAACGTATACTTATTTTTTTCTGTCATTGAAATAGTTACATATATTTACAAATTTGCAGCAAAAAATTCAGACATCAAAGTTGCCGCTCATATTGCTTTAAATATGCACAAATGTCAACCTTAATTTTTGTATTGTAAATTATATTATTTTCATTATTTGTCCATTATAACTAAATCTTGCGTTTACATTTTACATTTGTAAGGTTATATAGGTCAAATGCAGTCACAATTTACAAATTGATATAGAACATTATGAAATTTTGAAATTAAAATTTCAATCTACAAATTAAGGTTAGAGTTACAAAGGGGGTTTTTGAGTCGTAACGAACATGGGATTAACAGTGAAGACGATTTTCTTTCTTTTGGGTGGTTCTGTTGTTTTTGCCATTGATGTTTCCGATAATGAATTGGACTGGATTTGTAAGGAGAGTTCTCCAAGATAAGAAGAGCATGTCTTGTCCTTACTCTTAAAAGATAATGGAATCGGGTCATCATAGCGAACATGGGATTAATAGTGACGACGATTTTCTTTCTTTTGGGTGGTTCTGTTGTTTTTGCCATTGATGTTTCCGATAATGAATTGGACTGGATTGTAAGGAGAGTTCTCCAAGAACAACAACATGATCCTAAAGTCGCTGCTTTGGAAAAAGAACTTAGTGCTGTGAAAACTGAAATGCAGCTCCTTCGAGATGTTCAATTTCAGACGCAAACAGAAATGAATACGATGAAAACAGAACTGAGAAATACTTTAGTGAAAATGAGGGAAAAGGATGATGAAAATGCCAAACTAAGGAAGGAAAATGATAAATTGCTGAAAATGGTGACTGAAGCAAAAAGTGTTCAACAATATGGTAATGGAACAGAAAACAGTTTTGAAAGTAACCATAATATTAAAAGATTTATGAGTCCCATGGCAATTGCAGGTTCTCCGATAGCTTTTTCGGGATATATGACAAATAACATTGACAATCCACACGACAATGAAATCTTCCAGTTTGATCATGTCATTGTGAATTGTGAATTCTGGAAACGGGTACAACAAACACAATGGGATGTTTACAGCGCCTGTGAAGGGGATATACGCATTCTTTGGTACTGTTCTCACCTATAGTGGAAAGAGTCTGGAGTCGGAAATTGTTCAAAATGGCAGTGGCTTTTGCCGCATATATTCTGGCGATGATAGCTTCGACGGCTCTGGCTCCAATATGGCCATAATTCAACTTGAAGTCGGCGACGTGGTTTGGATGAGGATTCACCAAACATTCCACGATGCAGGTGTTACAGTTGATGGTCCGTGGACGACTTTCTCAGGATTTCTGTTGTATGAAATGGAATGAAATATGAAATGATTATAATTATTAAAATTGTGTTTTGCTTTAACAGCCACACAATTAAATTTTATTGAAAATAAGCACTTTCGTATTATTGATGAAGTAGAAATCACTCATGTGAAGCATTTTATCATGTATCCAGGGTTGCATTGCCCAAATAAATGTTATTTCATTTATAAGGTTATATTTGGTCAATGTCGGAACGTAGTTCGAAAAAGTTTAAGAGGGCTAGGCAAGCTTCGCCCATACGACATTTTCACGCCCAAAATATCGCTCATATTTCAAAACAGTTACCATGTATTTTAAATTTTCAAGGGCATGTTTTCGAAGCATCAGTCATTATGATGCATTTTGTGTCGAATCTAATAGCAGACAGGTAAAGTAATCACTGCATCTTAATTAACATGTAATTATACCCCACGCAACAAGTTGCGGGAGGTATAATGTTTATGACCCGTCAGTCAGTCCGTCAGTCCTGTTTTTTTTTTGTCAGCGCAACTCCTCTTAAACCGCTTCACAGAATTTGGTCAAACTTTGGGACACAATGTGTAGATGTGCATATTACCAGGAAATTGGGATTCCTTTATTGTTTCCGGGAATTTCCGCACTTTTACACTTCGATTTTTTGGCCCTATCTTGAATATAGAGATGAACAGTTTGTCAGCGCAACTCCTCATAAACCGCTGCACAGAATTTCGTCAAACTTTGCAGTTATTTAGGACACAATGTGTAGATTTGCATATTACCAGGAAATTGGGATTCTTTTATTTTTCCCTGCAATTTCAGCACTTCGAATTTTTGGGGAACGTGGGGTATGTGAGCTTGCTCACTTTTTCTTTCATTTTGTAACGATATACATATTGTACCTGAAAATGTTGAAAATATATGATGAAAACACACCATTTGATTATTACAGTGTATTACTATCATTCCAATTACAGCATGTCACTTTGTTAGATTAAGCGTGCAAAAGTTTTACACGTTGATCACCACATTTCGCATTAATTTGATGTTTGATTTCAATACTGCTGTGCGTATGAAAAAGAGAATCCAGCAATACCCTTATAATACTGACCAATCCTATTGAATGATTGTTTACGAGAACGGGATTAAAATTTTAATAGAAGCCAACATAACGTGGTCAGTCAAAGCCATTGTTAGCTTCTCTGTTCATATGCAAAGTAGTATTCTTTTCATTAAAATCATACATCCAATCGTTACAAAATATTGTGATCAACGTGTCAAACTTTAATACGCTCCATTTAACAAAGTAACACGCTGTTCTTGGAATGATAGTAAATTATATACATGTATTTGCAAATACATTGTAAGCATGAAGTGCAGCAAGGAATACTCTATATATTGTTTTAAAGAGAAAATCTTCATTTTCATATATCCTGTAAATAATACGGAACACGAAAAGACAAAAGCACTGACACTTGGAAACATCGAACAAGGATCAGGTGCAAAGAAGGAATAGATATCTCCAATCGACTGGTGAACCCTGTGCTGATCATGGAGTGAAACAAAAGGTCTTTCACTATTAAAGTTAAGATTTTCAATTGTTTATGAGTTATTATTAGTCAAATGAAAATCGTAAAAAGAGAAAGACATAAATAATCCAAAGTCAACTAGATATTAAAAAACATGTGTCAGAAATATGATAGGTTGTGTGTGTTTACGAACATGTTTTTGAAATACTAGCTTTGGCGAAATTTTTTAAGCCATGCTGGCTGCTTTAAGTCATTCTGGCTGCCATATAGTAATTTTAAGTTTGCAATTAATGTCTTTAGTCAATACATATGTGGAACATTCAAATGTCCAATATATTCATATCGAAGACAATCGGTTCGTATTACCAATGGAACTCGTTCTATGATTTTTGCTGTCGCGTGTATATTTTTGCTATATCCACGTAACCGTCGTAACCTTTCATATGTGACCAATATCTGGCTTTATCTATCTGATTATTTTGCATTTTTACATACCTGCACATAGTATAAGAAACATATGGAGATAACGAACAGTATTCAAGATCAAAAGTCAATAAACAATAAAAAAAAAAAATTGGAACAGAGCAAACACGGACCTCAAAAGCAAATCCCTCCAATTCTCTGCCCCAGGCATTTGCATTTACAGCCGAAGTCTGTTTTACGACTGCTCAAAATATATATTAAAACTAGTACCTTGCTTGAAATTCTGGAAATTTTTTTCCTGTTTACACCCATATTGATTATATTAATATTTATCAAATGAATGTAATCATTTTGTTATTTATCGCTTAATGAACAGCATTTACGTTACATGTATGTGTTGTTAATTTCTGACGTTAAAAGTAAACTTATCATCCTTTACACATGTACGTGCATGGTGAGAGTGTGTTAAAAGATTTTCACGATTCAAAAATCTTTTTTGGTTCTTTGACTAACTGTAAAGCACTGCATAAATCACTGTGTCAAACCCGGTGTTGGATTTTAATGTTTCTTCGAAAAACCCCATGGAAGTCATAGAGATTATTAAATAGATAATAAAATCATATAAACTGCTTAAAAGTTGTAATACTTTATACTTTACAGATTGTCGATTTCTGGAAAAAATAAGGTAAAATTAGAAAATATTACTGTCCTCCAGTAGTGGATCAGAAAAAAACAAGAAGAAGCTTAGCTTTCGTCAATGACTTAGATTTTACAGATAAATGTGCACAAATTCTTAAATCAGGATTTATGCTTTTTTCCGCGTCAATGTCCATGTTTCACTTACTTTATATAATTTATTTTAGTCAATTCCATTTGTTAATCTCTATAAATAAGTGGGTGACAGTTCAGCTTTCATTCTAATTTTTATCCAATGAATATTGATGTGGTTATTTCTTTCACTTGACTTCTTGATGCTTTGTAAATGAATGGCAAGCTTTCGATACTGTTAGGTGTGACACCTATCTCCAATGTTGTCCAATCAATGTTTTCCAGTAGTGGTTTTCTCCAATACTTCACTAATACGTTTTTTATACAGTCGGAAAACCTCACTCGTTTTTATTTCCAAAGCTGTCAGATGAATGATCGATCCATTCAATTAAAAAAAGTGTTTGGTTTTGGAATTAAGTCTGAATTTTGAATACTGTGAGAACCGGTATGTTATAAAAGAAATTTATATATATTTTTTTCAAAAATGCATTCAAAAGATTATGAAGATATTTTTATGAAATATGATTCTTTCCAAATAACAAAGTTTATTACCGTGTACATATCACCTGTGATTCTCATTGTTGGTACTACCGGAAATATCATTGCTTTCTTTATTTTGCGAAGAAACATGTTTCGGATATCTACCTATTTCTACTTAGCTGTTCTTGCCATTGCGGATTTAATCGTATTACAATTTGGACTTCTCCGAGAATGGATCGGACACGTTTCGGATTACGATATCCAAAACATCAGCAACTTATGCTGTAAGATATTTGTTTCTTTGAACTATTTGGGAAGTGATTTTTCGGTTTGGTTAATCGTTGCAGTAACGACGGAACGCTTCATCGCTGTTTGTTTCCCTCTACGAGCAAATGTTTTGTGTAGTGTTAACAAAGCTCGTAGTGTAACAATCTCCCTACTGGGTCTTTCTTTCTGCTTAAACGCACACTTTTTGTGGACGGTTGAACTTACTGAAGTCCGTTTGAATTCAAGTAAAGTGGAAAAATGTACACCTGGAAATAAATTTGACTTTTTTCTCACTGAGGTTTGGCCTTTAGTAGACGCATTCACATATTCGTTCATTCCTACATTCATATGTTCAGTTTTGAATATTTTAATAATTCGAAGGGTGTTCATTGCTAGGAAATATAGAGGTCGCTACCAAAAATGTAGTTCGGGAAGAAATAATTCAAACAACAAATCGTTACCCTCGGAAAGGACGATAAAACTCACCAAAATGCTTTTAGCAGTTTCTTTAACCTTTGTGTTAACGACACTGCCTAACAGTATTTGCATTGTTGTTCAAAATTACTGGGAACTGGATTATAGCAAGGATGTCCTTCGTCAGATTTCAAATCTTGTTTTAACTAGAACTATCACCGGACATCTCATGTACATTAACCATTCTGTTAACTTTTTCCTGTACTGTGCCACAGGAAAAAAATTCAGAAAGAACATGGAGCGAGTTCTTTGTAAATTACGCCAAACATCGAATCGTTCTTTGTCGGATAGTAACATCCCACATCTAATGAGCAGAGTAAGCTATACAACAGGTAGACTCAGTGTCAATCTGGTCGTATTTGATACCAAACTTTTACACAGAAGAACAACGAGACTATGATGAAGAAAATTAATCAATTTCTTTTAGATAACATACTCAGTAATTTTGTTCTAATTGTTTCTTAATCAAAGCAACGCACATTTTTGTGTCTTTTATTTGAATAAAAAAAAATTATATTCGAATCTCCAGTGCTTTGCATTCATGTCATAAAAACATTTTAACAGGAAAAAATATCACTTGCATTGCTTTTGATTCACGTCATTCAAAGAGGTCACAAAAGGGGTGACAAACTAGATCATTTTACGGACTATCCTCAATTCTGGCGGAATTTTGTCAATTTTGAGATACTTTTTACTTTCTTAAACATGAAGCTCAAACTTCCCTTTGTAAGAATTTCATATCTAAGATTTATCTGATACTAGTGTACATGTATGAAATATATAAATTAATTTTGTAAGATAAGACAAGCGTTTGATTGGTGTTTTCTGAAGCAAAATGTGGTGTAAACTTGATAAAAATTAGAATAACAACTAAAAAAAAATTGAAAAAGAACTCGGTTCACTTTATGCATAAAACGGCCCTGTAGATATACCAATTTATTGACTAATACTTTTTATGTTCCATTTTAAACATCAAAATAAAGTAGAGACTTAGTACTTTCATTTCCTATTACAATTTTTTCTCCTTAAACGCCAGGTCTTTGAACACGGGCTTTATGGAATTGCAATGTTATTGAATTCTAATGTTAACAGGTATATTTCAGTACCTTCAGAGAATAAAATTATTATGAGCACACCTTCTGATCTAAAGAATAAAATATGTCTTGTGATCTTCAGAAACATTTCTATCATTTACTATAGTTGCTTATTTTAGATCAGAGGTTGCGCTCTACATTAAATATTGGAAAAAAGCTTTAAAAATTGCCTGTTTGTAGATAGACTTTTTCAGAATATGAGGGAATTGACCCATTTTGTGACGTCATAATGCATTTACTAGCAAGAAAATTACGTCATTTTTGATAGACATGCAATCACCAAAGGTCTAAATAATTTAATGCATTGTTAACTAAAATTAAGCAGTTTCAGTTTATCAGAAATTCACAAGGTCAAAAAAGGCCATAAGTGAACCTTGTTCTTATAAATTTTGTGACCTTCTTAGTGACCTCTGTGCGTCATGACACTTAGAATTAATATTTGTTTTATACTCGTTTTATATACTCGGTAAGAGCGTTGACAATTGGTTTAATTTTAATTTTTCTCTAGATATTACTTCGTCCCATGAGACACACAATTTAAGAATGGAGCCAAAAAGGGTCTGAATCCTTTTTTGTCCTTTCGTTACTGGTCAATGTCCTTTTCAAGATACATTTGTAGCAGCAAACGAATTCCTAGAAGGATAGGGAAATAAGTCTGTATTAAATGGAATTACTAGCTGAACAGCACGGTAAACTTAATGGATGTTAGTTCCCATAAAACAAAACATAAAATGTATCCTCAGAACGGGAAATATAAGTTATATTCTAGTGACACTATGTTTATTACTCTATAGTTGAAATATTTAATTTTTAAAAAGTTTTGTATGTCAGTTTCTGTTATAAATAATGATGCAATCTGAATTAGTTAATGTGATTTAGAACGGGTATTATTAAATTAAAAGTTTCCTGAACAAATACACGAAAAAACTGAAATATAAGTAATGTAGTAATGTGCAAAGTTGGTACTAGTTTCTTGTTACCTTTCTTCATTCTAAAAAGGGTAACAACAAAAAAATTATTAATTAACGCCTGTCTACTTTTCCACCTACTCCATATAGAATTACCCTATGAATGCTACAATATTAAAAGCAGTTATCGATGACTTCTCGTTACTGGTTAATAATACCGTAATGAATAGCTGGTGTAGGCAATTCGTGATCCCCACATTTTATCGCTTCCTCTGCCTAATAATATATATTTTGATTTTGATAGTAAACCTTTTTTTTTTTCAGGATAAACATTTATAGATTTCTTCCTCGCGTTCAACATTATTATCAAAGCTATCTTATCTTTATCGTGTTATGTTTAACGCATTTTTTTCGTATTAACAATTTACAGATGACCGCAATGATAGAAAATCAAATCAACGGATTAAGAAAAAGCATTATACTTGGGATACGAGTTTATCTTTTTTGGAGGTATTAACACCATATTTTTATTATCTCTGATGCCCACTGTTGAAATATACGATAATTGCGGCTTGTTCTCTTGGAATAAAAGGTTAATGGAATATTTGAATTAACTGTGTGACTATGACGTGGAAAAATATTGAATTAAGTCATGTTTTTTTAATACAAACTCATCCCATACATCCATATGGTGGATTAAGACTTTACAACATGGCGGAAAATTGGAATGTATAAGAAAAACAGGTCATTGGCAGAAGAGAGTATAATTTTATTCTTAGAAATTGTTCAATCAAGGGATACTAAGATTAACTTCAGAGAAAATAAAGAACATTATAAAGAACAAGGCTTCCTAGGCAAAAAAAAATATACGATGTCCTTAACCAATCAATTTTAAGCACTTTATTTGTAACTAAATCTCGAAGTATTGATTAGAGGATCCGAATTCCATTTCCAATGGAAAACAAGAAGATGATCGCCATTCCACGAGTTCACCCTAATCCTTTAGGTTGTTACAGTTCAACAAACTATAGCCAATTGATCATTAACTCTTAAGCGCCATTTAATTAAAAAAGGGCATAAATCATTTTTCTGAATAAAACTCCACCAACATGTGCAGTTATGACAGAATTTTTATAATAGCACGCACTCAAAAAGATTAAATATATTTATAAAATCATAAACCATGTGTTAACTCACAAGGTGTCAAAAACTGACGTATGTTTCCGATCCCTCAAGGTTGCATTTAAAACTTCATAAAATGAAATCCTGAATAATTTCCCTTGTCTCTACATCATAATGAAACCGTTCTGGGACTTTATACTTCCTCGTATTGAATTTTGAATGACGAACGGATCCCGGCCTTCATGAATACTTTCCTCAAAGATACGTATCCTTAATGAGGTAAATTATTATTGAGATTTCATTTGATATAAAGATACAAATGGAATTATTCTCCTTAAAATCAATAGTAGAGTCATAAACCTAACTTGAGATGAGAGTTATTAGTTTTTTCGGCTTTGCACAAGCGACGTTCTGGGGATCCTTTGACAAAAAGGACACCTTTGTCTGTGGGTCAAAGAAGTGGCCACTTATGCAAGAATGTTTAAGTGATACTAAATTGCTATCACCATTGGGGACATAAAATTATAAAATGTGTACGTGAAACACGTGTGAAGCGTCTCTGTGTGCATGGCAGCTCAAGTCCAATGTTTAAGCTTTTCAAATGTAGGTCAAACTCAAAGGTCAAAAGTTAAAGAATGTTATAATTCCCTAAGAAATGTCTTTTACATGCAATACACGTTAAAATTTGTATAAAAATTATATTTGAAATACAATACACCGAGCACAAGCCATTCAAATAATAACAAGATGTGTTTGTGAAACACTATGCGCCCGTCAGCAACAAAGTTCTAAAAAGCAATTTTTAGGAAACAGGTCACAGACAAGGTCAAACGATCATTATCTTTGGTGTCATTTGAAAGAACTTAATTAGTGGAGTAACCATACCAAATATAAAGTCTCTATCCCCTATGGTTCAAAAGTTATGGCGAAAGTTCGAAAAAGCTATTTTTAGCATATAGGCCATCGTCAAGGTCACAAGGTCATTGACCTTGGTGTCAATTGAAAGTGCTTAATTAGTAGAGTATGCATGCCAAATATGAAGTCTCTATCTCTCACGGTTCAAAAGTTATGGCGAAGGTTAAAGTTGACATCAGACAGACAAACAGATAAACAGACAAACGGACAGACAGGACAAAAACAATATACGCCCCGAATAAATTCGGGCGCATAAAAAGAATTAAGTGAAATATTATATTGAAATATTATAGCCATCGGATCACCGTTTAAAAGTCAGATACAGGAGGTCAGTTTTTCAAATATATAGGCCGAACTCCAAGATCAAGGTCGGATAGTAAAAAAATATTGGTACCAAAACGTATTGTCACAGGGAATACACGATATACATGAAAGTGCTAGCTATATTCGTTTAAGAGTATGACAAAAGCATTTTTTTCGAGGACAGTGGGAGTCAAAGATCAAGGCAAACATTAAGGTAAAAAATGCTGTTTCACAAGAAAAGTTGTGGACAATTGGAATATACATGTGAAATATCAAAGCCGTAGCACCAACCATTTTGGGCATTGTTAAAGGGTTTTTTTTAGGACAAACGATTAACAAAGAAATAGACGGACAGACTTCAAACTATTAGTATATGCACCCGAATCTACGATTACAGGTTAAAATAGAATATTTTTTTTATAGTATAAAATCGTACACAAGATGGTATTCAAACTCAAGCTTGCATTCAATGTAAAATTTGATTTGTTATGATTTAAACAGCTGTCAGCTCTTTCTTTTAAAAATCTATATATACAAAAAAATAATAAAGAATTTAAGATATTATTACCATACCTGTATACTAGTATTCTATTTTGCAATTAGATATACGACAAGCGATCTTGGCTTTGAAAAGTCCAATAAAAAGCGGAAAGTTCATCAAAAAAATAAATCAATAAACAAAAGTATATGGAAGATAGCAATTTCCACAAGACAATGCTGTATTACCATTTTCCTACACGTTTCATTATTTTATTCCTGATATTAATCAAGTTTTAACAAAGCAAAAGATAATTATCTGCATCTTAACATTGCTTATTGGGCTTTGGAAATATGGGTGCCTTCTTAAACTCTTAAAAAATCGAAAAGAAATGCAATGTGCGATACTGTATTGTTATCAACAAATGACAGAACGTTTTGTTTAGTATAAAAAACTACATTCTCTTCTCATCAAACCTTAAGTCAGGTGAAGCAGTGGACCAAGAAACCATTTTCATATGAAAGGTTTACAAAAAGATTCTCTGCATGGGAGCAAAGTCGAACAAATTAAGGCAAGCTCCCGACAGATGAAATATATAGAGATAACAAACAGTATTCAAGCTCAGGAGTCCATTCAAACAATACAAAATAGGAGCAGAGAAAACACGGACCTCTAAAACATCAGATGTGAGATAAGGTTCCAATGAGGAGTGAGCATCCCCTGCCTAAATATATTACAGGGTTTCCACAGTCTGAGATCAATATAATAAAAAAAAAATCTAAAAGTGTTATAAGTTAGAAAGGCATTGATCGTTAACACAACCGATCTTTTTTTTATTTTATGGGGTTATGCCATTGTTTGAATAATTATTTTATAATAATCTTTTCTATGGGGTTTTTCCATTGTTTGAATAATAATTTTATAATAATCTTTACTACGGTATACTCTGTATTATACCTGTGATGTAGCTGATCAGGCGGCCCATGACGGGTTTGCCTGCCGAAATGGTATGTCTCTTCCTTCGCTATACCCTATCTCATTTCTAGTATTTCCACAGGTTGGTGTTTTTGTCGTCTCTCCGATTTGTGTTGTTTATATGGCTTCATAAGATTGACCACTGTTCGTTACCTTCATCGTTGCCATTGAAATGTAAAAAAAAAAAAAAAGTAAAATGAAACCAGGCTGAAGCACAAGCTTCAGAATTCCTAAATGCTTGCAAGGTAATGTTGTCCATCAGCTATGAAGAAAAGTTTTGCAAAGAAGATGCTACTTTGAAAACAAATACAATATACATACGAATAGCTTATAATTTTCCGTTTAAAAAGTCAATTAAATTTGAAATTTCTCTAAATTTTATGAGTACTGAATCTTCAATCCAATGTTCTAAAAGTCTGCTACTTGTCAAACCTTACGGAAAATACCTCGCTTAAAGCTAAAGAAAGTTGACAATGACAACAAATCCTTCTTTTCTTTAGTCAAATAATACTTTTTTTTCGAATTCTTAATGCTTCAATTCAGTTTAATATGTATAATATAAACTTAAACATTTACAGATTTTATAAAAAATGGCAATCACAAGTCATTAATTAGTTACCTCATTGGAGACATTAACGAGGTAAATAAAGAATGAATATACTGAAAGGATGGATTGATAATTGTTGTTTTACACTGAGTCGGCAATATGTCGGTGGTATGAATTAAGGTACTACGATCCTCAGGTTCTAAAAAATCAAGCATTGACTAATTGAAAATGCTCATAGATATGTCTCTGAATTTTCAAAGTAACGTGTTTTAACCCACAATAATTCTTTAAACTTCATCTATCAAGTTAATCATATTATGTAGAGAAAATTAGGAAATCTCAAATATATTTTCAGGAATTGCGAATAAAAACACTTGCTGTGCATTTTCCAATTCAAATTTGATCAATTAACACTTTTTAAAAATAAAAATCATAGGTATCCAGGCTTTTGAAGAAATTCCACAATTTTAACACATAAAATGTACTTTAATTTCTTTTATTTACTTCAATCAATTTACAATGCAAAGTGTATAAAGATTCTCCTGTCATTGTGAAGCACCATAAATCACTTCTAATTTCTTATCATGTTAATAAACATTGGTATCTATGGCTAGATTAAAATGAACATCAATTTCTTGATATATGTACAATGTAATTTTAAAATGCTTTTTCGGGGTAAAAATTTCGACTTTTTATTAGACCTTTCTGAGAACTTCAAAGAACCTTGAGGCACATTGAGAGGTATTTAATGAAAATTGTTGCATGAAAAGATTTAATTTTTTAAGCTTCATTTTGAGACTTTTTGAAATGAATTATGAATTAAAGAGTTGTCCTTCCTGGCTGAGGATCGGAGTCCCTTAAAATACTGTATGAACGGTTTTGAAAATTCTTAGGTTTCTCTGGCGGCCCCCAAAAGCCTACTCTTTTTTGAAAACCAAAGAAACGGTCTTTAGCGTGCCAAGGGGGTGTAATCCTTGACACGGAGCACCGTTTTACTTCCCTTTCGACTGACATTACTGTATTTACTGTAAATATATTTTCTCTAACTAATGTTTGAAGGATATGAAGATAACGAACAGTATTCAATATCAATGTATGTATTTTTTTTTTAATAGATATTATACATAGCTGCATAAACTGTTTCTGACAGGATTTTATTTAGATGCAATTCAAACAAACTTTTATAATGTTCTTTTATTTAGAATCTGACATTGATATAAAATTTTCTGCATGTTTATACTCCTTAAAAATCCTTGAGGATACTGTCCAAGGTTTTTGATTTCGATGAACGGTGTTGCCATGGTTACTAAAAAAGTTTTTATGAAATTTTTATCCTCCTTCTACAGTAGACTACACTAAGATACATAAAATAGTGCAATGGTTTTTGATCAGTACAAACCGGTAGAGCTATACAGTCTCGACAGAGACTTCTGGTTTAACAGATATTATACATAGCTGCATAAACTGTTTCTGACAGAATTTTATTTAGATGCAATTCAAGCAAACTTTTATAATGTTCTTTCATTTAGAACCTGATATTGATGTAGAATAAAAATTGATACTAAATATATTAATACAACCGTTTTGTGGTGGAATGCATATAGGAAAAATAACTCATTTTGATAGAATATTGATATTAATACAATTGAAGAGACATCAAACTCGACGGAGAAAAAAAAATATCGGAGGACCAAAATAACTTGCCTGAAGATACAAGATTTACATTGTAAGGTACACAATGCCTGATTTAGAATGACACGAAAAGAAAGCATTCTTGTCGACATGCAGTAAGCTCTAATTGCATTTGTAAGCTCTAATTGCATTTATAGGCTTTTCTTAAATCCTTATTTATTAAAATTGACGTTAAAAAACATTTGAACATGCTAAGATTAATGATATTCCCTTTATTGATAATTCTTCTCATTTTTCTTATAGACAACTTGATTTTTTGGTACATCTGCGTTCTCTTCACTGTACCATTATTTGGGAAGATGATTCACTATATTTGATAATTTGAATAAAAGTACAGCAGATCCCTCGTGATAATGGGAGATTATTTTATCCTTATTCACATTAAAGGAGGGTGGAGAAGTGAAGAATGAGTTGGATTTCTTCATTGAGTTGAGGCATAAAATAAACACATGTATGGATGTAAAATATAATCATATAATATTTTGAAAAAGTACATGTACTACTAAAATATGCTCTGTGATTTACTACATTTTAACTCCCTTTGATTTTTACTCAATTAAATTTAATTTCAAAAAATCTAGTAAAAAAAATTATTGTTAAAAGCTTATCTTTCATTTTTTGATATTTGAAGTATTTATTTTTTTATCTTTAAAAACTTACTTCCTTTCATAGACTTCAATGCAATCTTGGTGTGTTCCAATCTAAAATGCTTTAAAAATATTAGGATATTTTACAAACAGAAATCCAAAGCAACTTGGACTGGAGAAACTAAGAAACAGAACTCCCCGCACCATATAAGCATAATTGCAAAGTAAGTTTCCGCTATGGGAAACCCCAATAACAGAACAACACATAAAATATGAGATATATAATCATGACAATGAGACAATATATATACAGTAAGGATTCCGTGAAAGTCTCATTTTTTTTTTAGACCTAAATGAGGATATGCAAGTAAGACCTCAAGATGGTTTCGCCCAATATCATAGAAAGAAAAGTTTTTTTCATATAAAATTTTAATTATCTGTCTGCTTTAATCCTAAATTACAAATTTAGTCGCAATAACACTTTGAAATAAACAATCGGTAACATTGTCTCATTAATTTTTATTTAGATATTGCAGATAAGAAATGATTACCCTAGGCCGCATACTCGTGCATAATTTAAAAAAAAGGCTGTGTTCTCCATGTAGTTTTGTCGAAAATTGAAGATATCTGGAGAATATTTTATTAAAAAGAGAAATGCATTCAGTGTTGATAGGAGATGACTACCTATCCCAGTGTTACGGACGGACAATCCTATCAATTCGTATATAAGTATAACAATTAAGTGAGATCTTTATAGATTCAATTCTTGATGTTTCAAAAATAAATACAATACTTTGGACAAGTACAAATTAGGGTCAATCAACTGAAAACAGTCATAAAAATCGTCTAAGTCTTTAATTTCTTATCCCTGCATTATTTCAATGATAAATGTTCTCCTTTATTGTAGATGACATTTTACTGTGTCCTTGCTGTTGATTTTGCTTCAATATTGGTTTCAGAATAGACAGTGATTGACAACAGCAATGGTGAACACAATTAAACTTGTTTTCTCTTCTGCTTCTTTTATATTGATCTAGATCTGAATAAAAAAGAGAAAAATCTGATTATTCCAATGTTCACCTTTACAGAGGGAAATTGCTTACTTTGATCAGATGTTGAATTATTTATCATACCTTGTTAAACGAGTTACTTTTTGCATGCAGATGATAAAATTGAAATAATTATCTTTCTTCTGGTGAACAGGGGAAGAATATGAAAATTTTCCAAATTAGGTGCACGTGAAAGAGGGCATCAACATATATTTTTTGTGATACAACGCCCAACCTGTTTGTTTGTAGTATGTACCCTATTTTCTTAATTCTTTTGATTATGCTTACTCCTCCATGGTACCTGATGCCCTCTCTGATTTTTTGAGGCCCGTCTTTTCTCTGCTCTTATTCTAAACTTTTATGGACTTTTTAACTTGAATTATGTTCCTTATGTCCATATATTTCATTAGTTAAATAATTATGCTGTTTTGAAAGCGACAGAAAATAATTCAGGAAAATTTTCTGAGTTGATGAAACACATAGTTACCTACTAAAACTAAGAAAACGCAATGCCTATATGCACCCTTATGAAGTAATCTTAAGCTTGCACCATAAGATTAAATCATTAAACTGAAGTTTTTTAAAAAATAAAATATATACATGTATATACATTTTAAATTGTAAGCATTATTTATTCAGATAAAAAGGTAAAAAAAAAAATTTTTTTTAGCTGTTTGCCTTGTGAATATTCATATAAGGAACTCTGAAAAAAAGCAACCATTTCATCGTATTTTTTTTTTTTTACATTCACATCATTCTTTAAAGAAAAGAATACTGATCTGACTTATTAGTATGAAAGAAAAAATAATAGATAATTAACAGAACTTTGATGCAAAACGACAGACAAGCAGTATTTTCTTCATTAGACTGTCGCATTGTTATTCAGACCAACGTGTCACCCCTTCTACTTCATAGCCCCGATAGTACGTCGGATATTGGTCTAGACCTCAAGCAGGAAGTTCCTGAATATCACAGTCTATATATTGATGTTCTTAGAAAGCTCGACTTTCTACAGTCCTGAAAGCCTTACAAGTATCCTGCCGTTTTCTACATTTCATTGCATCGATTTTCTGACGATATCTTGGTAGGGCTACTTCAGGTATGACAACTCGATCTGTTCTTTTAGATCTGAAGTTCTTTATTGAAGATCCTTAAACTTGTAGGGCTACTTCTATGACATCTCGATTTTTGAAGAAGTGCAATAAATATAAAAATGATATACATTGTACATGTACATTGTACATACAATAGAGATTTACAATTTTAAATGCATCTATAGAACAGGACCAATCTATGGAATTATATATTACTCAGTAATTCCAGGAAATATACACTGTCTCTGATAATCACTCTGGGGATTGATTATTATGTTTTTCTCTACTCTTTTACGGAAAATAGTATAATCTGAGTTTTATTACTGCAGCTTAAATTGTGATTTGGGAGAGGTGCTTTTAACTATGATTTGAATATCTCTGTTAACATCTTTCAGCAAATATATATATCATCAATTTATATCCATTTATGGATAATGAATTATTTAAGAATAACTATATATACATGTAATAAAGGTCAAATTAAAAGTATTTTAGAATACGTATGATGACTATATACTTATGTGGGAAAAATCTTGAGGCTCATACACTCAGGTTTTAGATTTGAAGTTCCTAAAATTATCCTTGCTAACTACGACTCCGTTGTGAATGATCCTAATCATTGATGATAAGAAGCTAACATCTAAGTGAGTTTCTGTCCTTAGAGGATTTTGCCGTATGCATTCAGGAAGTCTTTTACATACAAGCAGATTTACAAATACAAATAATATTATTTTGCTTAAGCATTGATAGAATTGACCATGTCTGCATTAATTATTGAAATGTTAACAGATGAACCCTGGGAACAGTTGTTCAACTGATTCACAATCAGTTCATGACAAACTGTGAACATGTTAGTGATTTATAAAGCTAGGTTTTTGCCATCTATTTAGCTAATAAATATTATATAACCCCGATCAAATGAAAAAATAATCCGAGGTAAAGAATCTAAAACCTCCCTAGCAAAAACAATCATTTTCTACGAGGTTCGTTTAGTAATACAAAAGGTAACCAATGACTGAAAAAAGGACAAAAAGTAGTTTCATTATATATTTAATCCCTCTATATATTTACGATGTATCTTTATATTTCTACGTATATTTGCAACAGTATTTTCGAGAAAAAGAAAATTAATTTCGAGAGAATCTTGCAGGCTCAAATTTCCAATACAATTTAAGGTACTCCGATCCTCAGGTTCTGAAAATCAAGCATTGACTAATTGAAAATGCTCACAAATATGTCTCTGAATTTTCAAAGTAACGTATTTTTACCCATAATAATTCTTTAAAATTCATCTTTCAAGTTAATCATATTATATAGAGAAAATTAGTAAATTTCAAATATATTTTCAGGAATTGCGAATAAAAACACCTGCTATGCATTTTCCAATTCAAATTTAATCAATTAACACATTTCAAAAATAAAAATCATAGGTATCCAGCCTTTTGAAGAAATTCCACATTTTTTATACACATAATGTACTTTAATTTCTTTTATTTACTTCTATCATTTTACAATTCAAAGTGTATAAAGATTCTCCTGTCATTGCAAAAATCACTTCTAATTTCATATCATGTTAATAAACATTGGTATCTATGGTTAGATTAAAATGAACATCAATTTCTTGATATATGTAATTTTAAAATGCTTTTACGGGGTAAAAATTTTGACTTCTAATTAGACCTTTCTGAGAACTTCAAAGAACCTTGAAGCACATTGAGAGGTATATAATAAAAATTGTTGCATGAAAAGATTAAATTTTCAAGCTTCATTTTGAGACTTTTTGAATTCAATTATAAATTAAAGAGTTGTCCTTCCTGGCTGAGGATCGGAGTCCCTTAACAATAAAGTTTCCATTCTTGATCTTTCCTTTAGTTTTAGGTGATGTGAACCTCTCCAGTAAACAAAAACATGTACATGTATAAGCCCTTGTCAGACTTAGTTGGAGCTCTGGATTCTACTTTTCAAAAATAGGATGACAAATTCCTCTCTGATTTTACATTTCATTTTTGGTCTTCCTTTGGGGTACAAAGAATACTTTTTAATGTATGGTGATCTAAAACGTCACACTGGATGATCGAAATCTATAGGAACGCCAAAAACATATATGAGCAACATTAATTCTAAAAATGCTACATTTACAGTGCAAGATATAATCAAGACACTAAACATTTCGTTAATAGAGTTCTGACAAAGGAAATGAATAAAAAAATTGATGGATGAAATATTTTCTTACGGATCTTAAAGAAAACACTTGTTAAATGTGTCAAGCTTATATTAAAAATACAATACCATTTGATGGGCGACGGAACATGCAGGATTGCAGTTTTTAGTTACAGCCAAAAGACAGAAAAACAGAACTTTTCAACATTTTCAACACACTGTAAAAAATAACTAGTTAATGTTACGAAGAAAACTAGTAGATTCACTGTCCATACAATCTCTACCTTAATAGTATATTTACTAGATAAGATTAGTAAATTTAGAATTGATGAGTAACTTTCACTAGGTATCTAAGTATCTATACGACCCACAACTAATTTAAAAAAAATTAAAGTTAAAACGCTTTACGAAACACACTAGGTTTTTCTTTCAGTGTACGGCTGCATTTCGTTTCCGGAATTTTTCGTAATTAACAATTTATCATTTCCAACATTTTCTAGTTTTCATTTCCGACATTTTTCAGATAGTACCTTTAGTAAAAGATTCGAAGATTTTACCTATGAAAAATTAAATTCTGTGGAGAGCAGTATAATGTGTTGTTGTAAAAATATTTTACATCAAGTGCCTTGGACATTTGCTTTGTCACTGACATTTAATTTAGTGCACATTGAATGTGATGAAAAAGTTGTATGCTCAGTGAATTCTTTTATACACCTATACATGGAAAACATTAAATTGCCGGACAGGTAAATTCCGGAAATGAAAAGAAAATTTTCTCGGTAATGAAAAATTAAAATGTCGGAAATGAATTTTAAAAAATGTCGGAAATGCTATGCAGATTTCCGAAAATAAAATGCAGCGTTTAATACATTTCTAAGAAATGTTCGGTAATTACTGGTAATTATTTTTTAGAAACAAACAAAATAAAGCAACTAAAGGGAGAGTGATCATTAATTTGAATTCCTTAATTCATCTGAACATCTAACATTTGTAAAAGGATAGTCCTTCCAGATATCAAAACCATATCTTCAAATTACTGAATACTAGTTTTTTTTTGTAATTACATTAAACCCTTATTTTCATCCTCTTGACAGGAGCCGTTTTAATTTTTTTTGACATCTCATTGATTATGTAAATGCACTATTGTTTGGCACTGTTCAATGCCACATCCTTGCAAAAGTTCACCAGATCAACCAAACATAATTTTAAAAAATTTAAAGTAAAAATTTTATCGAACCACCTCGCATTCGCGAGTGCAACAGACTTTAATGAATTGTACATACAGTATACAATTGAAGCATTCTTTAGTTCGATTTCTTATTCAAATATCCACATTATTCTACAAAAGAAAAAGGCAACATCAAAATTAAAAAAAAAACTTCATTTGCGGGGGCATAAAAACAATCATGAAATAACGATACTGAGAGAGTGGGGTGGGAAATAGTCTGTTGCAATGTAGGTTTTGTAAATATTTTATTCTTGCCTATCACCCACAACAGTTCACTACGGGCTTAGGGATTCTATGAGCCTTATACACGTCCTCGAAGTAAGATGTACCAGAGATGTAAGGTTTGACAACTCGCCACCCTGTGGAACTGCCGACGGCAATTTCCTTAACAGTGACTGCACCATGCATGTGGGCAATTTCAACATACAAACCTGTATTAAGGTGTTATAAAATATTTCTTTGCAAAGTCAGTTTATAAGGCTCTGGTCACAAATCAGTTGGTTTTATAAAAAAAAAAAAAAAAAAAAAAAAAAAAAAAAAAAAAAAAAAAAAAATGCCCTATTATTTTACCTTTTTGCTATTTTATATTGTACCCGTCCTTTGTTTTATATTGTAAATGTAAAGCGCTTTAGTGTTTCATAATTATATGCGCTATATAAAAGTGAATAATAATAATAATAATAATAAAACCGTATGCTATAATATTACAAATGACAGAAGACATACTAGAATATGTAAAACTGGTCTGCTTTAAAATTCAGCATCCGTTTTATTTTGAACCTTGACATTTTGGCGGCTTATTTGTTTTAATTGATTACTAGCAGTATCAATGCTTACTACATGTTATTGGGGGTTGCGTTCACCTTCAACATAATATTTAAACAATGTCTAATTTGTCAAATACTTTAGAATATACATTAAAAAATTTATACTGGAAAACACATATAAAGGAATATCTGCAATAAATTTCAATTGATAAAAAACAGAAAGGAGAAAACTTTGGTGACAATCATGGTTCCTGTTTTTGAGATTATCATCATTCACTTCACCATGCATTGCTTCCTGAAGCGTTGTTTTCTGTCATTAATTACACTGTATAGCGAAAACAGGCAGGAAGTTTCTGAGCAAACATCGATTTTTTTTTTATTCTTTCTTTGTAAATTATCATTCCATGATTTATTTTTAATTTTAAAAAAAAACTTGAAAATTCGAATTTGATCACATTTTTGTTTGCTTATTGTGATTTAAAAAGAAAGAACACATTGAAATAAGACTTTAAAAGCCTGCAATTACAGAAATCATACATTTCTGTTCATATAAATACTGAAAAATCAAACGTGTGGTGTTGAAGAATCGTAGAATCGATTGTTAATTGAGGCGGTTCGATTATATAAGTTAATGCAATATATATATATCTATCTCCAAATACTTCGTCAATATTAAGAGCAAACACTAAACCTATTGAAAACTATTTTGTTTATAAGAATAAGCCACTTGTAAAAGCACTATGCAATGTAAGAAATATTTGTACAAAAGACCTTTTTGTAAGTTTGTGTGCATTGTAATTTTCAGTAATGTGCCTGTTATTTAGAGAAGCAATCAGTTTATCATTTCGGTTGATTACGTCATTTAGTTTGAAATACACTAAATTAAGATTTCACGTTGTACTAACTGTTGCATGCATCACGGGCATTAAATTACATTGAGTGTAGGTTAATAATGGTTTTCAGGAGAGCACAGAAGAAAAGGCTGAAAGAATCTTAACAGGGAAGGGTTTACACGGCAGATACATTATCTTTCCAGCACTAAAAATAATTGTTCTAACAAAAGGGAGCGATTTAAAGTACGTGTAATCGTGCAAAACAATCTTAATTTCCCCTAGAAAAAAATTATTCAAGTAAGGCTTTTCAGATATTTGATTTATTGAGCATTTTAAAGTTCCGCTGACAATTCTACTCAATTCATTAAAATTTTACAATACTCCATTTGGAAGAGAATTAACAAGGTGAAATGATTTGAGTATTACATCAACGAATAAAAGTACACAAAAGCATGTCATTCAAGTCGATACATGGCTTATGTGGAAACGCTTATATGGGTCAAGAATCAATATCAGAGTTATTAAAGCTTACTTAAGCTTCCGATGAAAAAGGATGAAATTTTCTGGCAACAGAATACAACAGCTATCTCAATGCCAAGATATGAGATAAATGATAATACTGGGTATAAAGAGGTTGACTGACATAAAATATTGAAAATTTGCCATGGAAACTACAACAAACCACACTTATTATACTATCTTCCACGGTTTGTCAAGATAAAACTGTTCAGTCAAATCTCAGAGGATTACCAGTTACCAATAAAAAAATATACTGATTAGACCTTTGTCAACGTCTGCCTGTACTAGTATATTATCATTCAAATTTTCTGTCTTAACACCATAAACAAGACTGATGTCTAGCATAACATAAACCAGCAAACAGCCGTATACTAGCAGAGAAGTTGGAGATTGGCAAAGGCCCACATTCCGTCTTGTAAATCCTCAATCCTCGACCACACCATGAGGCAGCAACTTTGCTGGAACCCAAAAGTCAAAAGAGTAAGAGATCGAACAAAAACCAAGAGAGTGTTGAATATTCAGAACAACTAGGAAAGAAACTGAAAAGGACATGATGTAGATGGATGCGTGGAGAAATCTTGCTGGTGGACCGTGCTCAAAAAGGGGGTTGTGAGAATACATGTACATGTAGGTAAGTAAGCGGGCAAAGAAGTACTTTTGTAATTAAGCATGGCTAATCAACTTAACATTGCAGCAGCAGTTTGTAGTTACTATCACCAATTTGTAATCAGTCGGTACATTTTAACAATTTCACAGTCCATCTGAGTCACAAAAAATCGGTTTGTTGAGACTTCAAAATCAATAGCATAAGGATTTCGGATGCCACTTTTTGAATGAAGTAGCAGCTTTACTAGGCTACCGTTAGGACGCACTTGATGAATGTTGTTAGAGTCCATGCCACAGATGTAGAAATTCCCTTCTCTATCCACGGCAAAGCCACGTGGAGAACGGAGTTCTTTGTCTGAATAATGCATGACTTCGGCATTATCCTTAATACAAACTATAGCACTTTTATTTGTGTAGGCAAATGTACCATCAGACGTTCTGTGTGCATAGCGTGTCCCCCTGTCTTTGATTTCAATTATTTTTTCTACTTTTCCCTCTTTGGATAAGACCCGAACCTCTGTTGAGCATGCTATTGTGAGTTTGTCTTCTTCCACGTGAATGCTATGGCATCCAGCTATAGTTTCCATTACGTCTTCCCGAAGTTCCATTTTGTTGTCATCTTTAATTGTTATGAATCTCAATTCTGGTCGATCAGGCATAGTGATGACCAAGACATTTGGTTCAAAGAGAGCAACACCCCACGGCTGGTATTCCAATGCAAGTTCAGTCAAAAGAACGTCTTGATTGTCGAAGCACTTCATTTTCTTGTTCTTGAAGTCTGCAAGTACCAAATTGCCGTTTGGAAGGAAGATTCCATCCGTAAACCATGGATGAAAGGTATCAGATGGAGATTTTCCATTTAGATCCCCAAGATGTGTTGCAACCATATCCTTCATAAATGTTGGGACTGTGTTTGTAGGCATTCTATCAATGTTGATTTTGGCAATGGAATGAATTTTTGAAGTTAAGTCTTCTACGGCTTCATTGAGCTTCAGTTTATAGTCATGGTGGTAAATGTGCTTGCTTTCTGTCTTGATGAACTTTTCATGTTCCTCACCTATCTTTTTTAGTTTGTGAGCGGTAATATATACATGTTCACTTGATCCATGGGAAAGAGAAACGTTTAGTACCTTTTGGCCATTGTTTATGGCATTATGAATGTATCCAAATTCTCTACTCTGAATGTCTAACTTTTCCAGTAGAGCCTTGTGAACGATTGAAAAATCCTGTCTAAACTGTTCTTCCATTTCTTCTAAGTGCTTTGCAATTTCCGCTCTTAGTTTTTGAATTTCAGATATAATTGTTTCTTGCTGCTTCTGCAGTTCTTCCACGTTAGCAGATCGACTTTCTATCACGGAAACGGCTTGATTGTCGATTTGCTTCAATTTGATAATTAAGTTTGTAATGGCTTTACTTCCCTTAATTTCTTTCGCTGCGTCTGTTATTGGCATGACTTTCTTGCATTCACTGTGATCATATGCAACACAGTCCATGCAGCACAGTTTGTCATGATTGTGACATATGGCCTCTACATTCTTTCTGGGGTGTAGAGAACAGATTTCCTCAGTTTCAGCAATTTTTCTGGGTTGCGTGCGGATCTCTTCTAAGGAAAAAACCGCATGGTCCATCAACATTTTGACCCGTTTATGATACGTTGTACAATGATCACATAACGCCTCTCCACACTCTCGACACCAAGAAACTGCTTCCTTTTCTTCATCTCCTCTCTTACAAGGATCGCAAAATTTGGCGCGCTCAAGTGAGAGTTTTTCGGCAACTGTGATCAGAAGCCGGTTTAACGGAAGTAATTTAGGCCAGGCACTGGAAGGAATTTCAGTATCCGCAACATTAACCTTGTGGTTGCAGACAGGGCATCGATAATAGGTTAACAACTTCTCTTCATCTGTGGAACCGAGATGAGTTTTCTCCTCGGCCTTCCTCTGAATGTACGATTGTAAACATGTCTCACAAAATGAATGTACACACGGTAAACATCTTGGTCGTGTTGCCCATTTTGAACATATTTTGCATTCCACAATGCACGCTTCGTCAGAAAGTTCTGATTTTGGATTCTCCATTGAATACTTAGATCCTAACGTGAAGAAAACTTTCCCAACAATACAGGCATAAAACCTGCCTCGTGCCCTGTTTTGTTGCTAATATCAGAACTGCATATTAGCAGTCAAATAGTTTAAAAGCTATGAAAAAGTCAATATTGAAATTAAACATTACTCAAATAAACCCGCTACCTGTTTGGACATTTAAGAAACTCTTTTAAAAATGGGTAGACTATCAGAAGGCAGGTAAAATCTACCCATATCGAGCTGGCATATATCCAGTTCGTGAATTTCCTATCTCTTTTTTCGGCTTAGGGTTTTTAAAGTTATCGAACCAGAAGATTATTGTCACAAAAGAGAGTTTCAAATGAGAAAATAACAAATGAAATCGATACAACTGATTTTAATGTTTTTCAACATTTAAATTTTGTATTTTTATGTCCATTTAATTTGTAAGAAATGATTGAGAAATTTATTTTCGTCTATGACTTCAACCAATTTATAAAACAATCACAATATTCAAATTACACGGTAATGTTTTACAAGCCCCCCATGTTCAAATGAATTGATAGAACATATCTGTATCGAATTACCGATGATCTCTGTAATTTCTTAACGTTGTTCTGGTTAACGTATTTACCCTGAAGTTGAGAGCTGCCTTGGGTGAGGTTTTTAAAGCCCATTTATATACACTTAATCCTCATCGTTTACCTTAAATGTAAAGATTATACGTCACGGACTGAATAGATAAATCTTATATTGAAATATTAATGGTTGTTAACTAATTATGATACACAATTTTCTTTAATTTCCTGTTTTGTATCATTTTGATTATTATGCCTACCCTAAAGCCATTGATGTATGAATCAGTTAAATACGATTATTTTTTCTCTTTGTGGCAAATTATGTTGAAGTGAAATTGTAAAGGGGGCGGGAGTGAACATAGTTCATTGGCGTCGGAAGCAAATTGAAAGTAGGGGGGCTAAGCGTAAGAAAAAAATTATACCTTTAAAAAAAACCTGACGAGCAAAAAAAAGGGGGGATGTCCATTCCCCAAACACGAAAATCCTATTTCGGGGGGGGGGGGGGGGGTATGTTCGAACTTCATACCAAAATTCTTTTGCAAACACCACCACTTTCCCCATTTTTAACCAATACTGCAACGTGTCTGTGGAAAGGGGGGGGGCTAAACCTACGCAGCAATGTTCAATGTCTATTAATAATACTAAGTATATATATTTGGAAAAAAAGTGGGGGGGGGGGGGGTAAGCGGTTCCGACGCCTATGAAGCTTTGCGTATTGTTTTCAGAAGACAACGAAATGTGTGTATACTTTTCAACTTCAGTACATGTACTGTAGTTTAAATCATGCTTATATACGTCATACTGTAATTTTTAACTTTACCGGGTGTTAATGTAAAATAAAAAATTTCGTAAATGTAATATTGTAGTTTTTGTATTTACTACCACCTGGTAAATTAGTTTTAAAAAAAATCACATTATGACAGTAATATTAGAGAGTTCGTAAATGAAGTCCTCGATGACAAATATGACAGTTGATTTATTAGATAGTATGTTAAGATATATAAATCTTTAAAATCCACAAAGCCGCAGGGGTTACAGTGTTTGCTCTAAAGTTACAGAGTAATCAGGAGTTGACCCTTACGCCGTTGGTTCGAATCTAACTGAAAGGAGGCCGGTCCTTTGGATGAGACCTGTCAACCGAGGTCTCGTGTCGCAAAAGTTGCTGGCACGAAAAAGATCCCTCACTGCTCAAAGGCCTTAAGTGTCGAGCACAAGTCTAAAATTGCAGTCCTCTATCGACAAATAAGAGTGAAAAATTTCTCGAAGAGACATTTAAAAAAACCCAACTCATCCAGTCTGATTTGGCATGGTCGGATTTTCTCCTAGTCGCCGTTACAGAATATCTAGTCAATATCAATACAAAATTCAACCTAGTACCATTTTTTTTAAAACCTTAAGCCTACTTAGTTTTTATTTCTCACATAATGTATTTTTAAATAAGATATTTAAAAGAAGCTCAGTACCATAAAAGAATAACTTCATATAATTTAATAGATAGATGTACTTGCCACTCACATGTACATGTAATACAGATAATGTGTTCATTTTGAATATCTACTTTCACAAAATATTAACCGTGGCTGAAATAAATGGGAGGTGGGGGATAGACTAAGACTTGTTTAGACTATCGAAATCGATATATGTTTTTTTTAAAAAAGGGCTCATGGAAACGAAAAAGTAACATTGTCAGTTTTATTAGAAAATACAAATATGGAAAATATACAGGAAAGTGGGGTCTAGATTCCTGGGAATGCCTTCCCCCTTTTCCATTTTGTTTCCTTTTAAAAATCTAGGGTCGAGTCATCTTTTCTTATTTTTGCATTCTATTATGCATTTTATGTTACAATATCATTAATGTAACCGTTTTTCTAATCTTTTTGAGCATCCATAGTTCCATACCCAAAGTGTAAGTGGTGAACTTCGTTCCGGATCTCTCACCGTCAATTGTTGACTTTTATTGGTTCGAAAATTATTTCGATTGTCGTAAGGGATGGAAGCTCGCTTGTATCATTGCAACAGCTACAGATGACAGCTGTGTAAACTAAAAATACAGGTGTCGCAGCTAAACTCTATACATTTACTCCATATATAGGTATGATCATGAAGTAAATCTGAGTTGTAATAATCATAGATTTTTGTTTCCATATTGAAGGGAGATGCAAATAGTGAAGCGATTTTCTATGCAGTTCGAATTTCCTCGGCAACATCTGACACGTAGCTGGTGTTGGATAGACAAGTTGTTGAAATGTAAACTTAGCAAAAACATCATAATTGTATTTTTATTTATATTTTACAGAGAATGATTAGTTATTTTTACAGTTGGAAAAGATAATTATGGCATAGCAAAAGGTATGTTTTCCTTTGGCATGTTTAGTTACTGAGTAGGCACTTGTAGTTTTACAATTACTAACAGTTTATCAATAAGAAATTCATTTACATATGTTTATATTTCAATATCATTAATATGATTTCTTTTAAAATAATGTGGTATTTCATACTTATTTACATTTTCAAATACCAAGAACTTGGCCAAGTTTTTTCATGAAATTGAACATGCCATTCAGCCAAGGGCCAGGGAAGTTAAGCAGTCTTTGTGTTCATTTGGATTTTTGGTGACTGCAGTTAAGACGTTTTGTTTGGTTATATTTTTCTACACCTTTTCTATTGGACTTACTTTCTACAATCAGAGATTTATTAGGGTAAGTTTAACTTACAGTTTCAGAAAGAGTATGCTGTTTTTAGCTCACCTGAGCCGAAGGCTCAAGTGTGTTATTTTTACAAATTGCGCTATGTTTTGAAAACAATTAGTCCATCTGTAAACTTTTCACATATGTCCATTAACCAAACTTGGTACAAAGCATCCTTGGCTGAAGGGTAGTTTAAATTGTACAAATGAAGGGCCAAGTCCCCGTACAAGGGGAGATAATCAAGAAAAAACAAAAATAGGGTGGGGTCACAAAAAAATCTTCTTCTCAAGAAACTGGGCCAGGAAAGCTGAAACTTATGTGGAAGCATCCTTTATAAAAATAAAAATCATGACCCCCGGGGGTAGGGCGGGGCCACATTAGAGAATCCAATTTTTATATTGAAATATATACGAACAATCTTTAAAAATCTTCTCAAGAACCACAGGGCCAGGAAAGCTGAAACTTATGTGGAAGCATCCTTGGGTAGTGTAGATATTAAATTCTTTAAATCATGACCCCCGGGGGTAGGGCGGGGCCACAATAGGGAATCCAAGTTTTACATAGAAATATATAGAACAAATCTTTAAAAATCTTCTTCTCAAGAACCACTGGGCCAGGAAAGCTGAAACTTATGTGGAAGCACCCTTAGGTAGTGTAGATATTAAATTATAAAAATCATGACTCCCGGGGGTAGGGCGGGGCCACAATAGGGAATCCAATTTTTACATAGAAATATATAGTACAAATCTTTAAAAATCTTCTTCTCAAGAACAACAGGGCCAGGAAAGCTGAAACTTATGTGGAAGCATCTTTGGGTAGTGTAGATATTTTTAAAAATCATGACCCCCGGGGGTAGGGCGGGGCAACAATCGGGGATCCCAGTTTTACATAGAAATATATAGAACAAATCTTTAAAAATCTTCTTCTCAAGAACCGCTGGGCCAGGAACACTGAAACTTATGTGGAAGCATCCTTGGATAGTGTAGATATTAAATTGTTAAAATCATGACCCCCAGGGTTTGGACAGGGCCACAATAGGGAATCCAAGTTTTACATAGAAATATATAGAACAAATACTTAAAAATCTTCTTTTCAAGAACCACTGGGCCAGGAAAGAAACTTATGTGGAAGCATCCTTGGGTAGTGTAGATGTTCAATTGTTAAAATCATGACCCCCGGGGGTAGGGTTGTGTGTCTAAGTTTTACATAGAAATATATAGAACAAATCTTTAAAAATCTTCTTCTCAAGAACACCTGGGCCAGGAACGCTGAAACTTACGTGGAAGAATCCTTGGGTAGTGTAGATATTAAATTGTTAAAATCTTGACCACAGGGGTACGGGGTCACACACAAGTTTTACATAGAAATATATAGATAAAATCTTTAAAAATCTTCTTCTCAAGAACCACTGGGCCAGGAAAGCTGAAACTTATGTGGAAGCATCCTTGGGTAGTGTAGATATTAAATTGTTAATATCATGACCCCTGGGGGTAGGGCGGGGCCACAATAGGGAATCCAAGTTTTACATAGAAATATATAGAACAAATCTTTAAAAATCTTCTTCTCAAGAACCACTGGGCCAGGAAAGCTGAAATTTATGTGGAAGCTTCCTTGGGTAGTGTAGATTCAAAGTTTTGAAATAAAAAAGGGAAGGGGGTTGTTGGGCATGATAGGTATAGCAAGAGCGGGAATCTGGTAAAGATCTGCATCACCCAAGTTACTCAGGTGAGCGATGTGGCCCATGGGCCTCTTGTTAAATTATATAAAAGATAAGATTCAAGCTCGTTTTTTAAAATGTTTTCCATGTTTTCAAAATTTATGTTTTTCTTTTTTTTCTAACTGATATTTTTTATGTAAGTCCAGGGATCGACACTCACTTTAAAACCATTGTTGTCAGTAGGCCTAGCCATTTCTAATTTCTACTAGCCCTGTTCATGTATTAGTTGTCCAGCAGCCGAATGCTGGTGGCCGAGTCGTGAAGCAACGAGTGGGGTAGGTGTAGGAGGGGGCTTCCCCCTCCCGCTGGTGGGGGTACGGGGGGCCTCCTTCGGGAAATTTTGAAAATAGAATACCAAATCCTGCATTCTGGCTGTATTTTGGGTAAAAATTACTCTATGATTGTGCCTAAGACATTTTTCTATTCAAAACATTCCACATTTATAATCATTTAGGGTATTTCAAATCACCTTTAAAGTTTACATTTTGACTTACAAAAATAATAATTATGATGATAAAACATATGTTTGAAAATAAAATTAATTTAACAATTATCAGGTACATTGTTTGTAAATTATGATTATTTTTGTTGCTCTGAGTGAGCGTTTGGTAAAATTTACAGTGGCCCTACAGGGCAAGTTTAAAGACGTGTTTAGCCCGACCTCAATATTCAGTTGTCCCGGGCCAGCGGGCTACCGTTAGTGTCGAACCCTGAAGTCAATAAGTCAAATTGCTGCAAATCTGCATGCAGGCAAGTTCATGAAACCTTCCAAAGTTATGTCCTTAGATTATTCCTAGGATATGACTTAAGAAGAAAGTTAGGAAAATCCAGAGATCAACTTAGGACGTCATATCTTCAGATGTAGGTCGACGGTAAATTAGGAACATCCTAAGTTAAATTAGGACACCCTAATATACAATGAATACTATTCTTTCTTCACATTTAGCTATGCATAAAAAAAATTATTTTTTTGTTATTTTTCAGCATTTTGAAGTTCCACTTTCACTTACAATGGCTCACCTGGTTGTGAAATTCATGATATCAGCATTCCTAAGAACTCTGCTCTCCATTTATTTGAAAGAGGACAGAGTTCTCCTTCCCTGGGGTGAAAATTTGAAAAAAGTAGCCCCAACAGGTAAGAGTATAAAAACCCAGAATTTTATACACTGGTATTTTACTGTAGGAGTAGTATTTTACATATATGATAAATCTACCTTTAGTAATTAGAAAAAAAAATCTAACCCAATTATAAAGAAGCTTTTCTTCATCAACTTTTGAGCAATTCTGTATATTGGTCAAGTTAGTCTTATATGAATATTAGGGTTGAGATGACATATTGAGATATCGATTCTATGTGAGGATGATACGCATATGTTTGTAAAAATATTGAAATATCACCAAAAAAATTCTGACTCATTTTTTCTTTGTTTGCTTAACATTTTTGGTTTAATATTTAAAATAATTATGTTAAATAAAAATTTGAAATGCATAATTATTAATACCACTTTTGTCAAATAATATTGTTTACAACAGATATAAAATTTCTATGAATAAATTATTCTTTCTCACAAAAAGTTAATTTTTCCATTTGTATACAAAAAAAATATGACTAATTCAAAATATTATAATACATATCATATGGTAGCTCAAATATCGTGATACATATTGATATAGAAAAAGTTATTTCATCCCAGATCAAATGAGAATGTTTCACAAATTTCACTGTGACTAAAATGTTATCATCTCATTTTCATAGGCATTGCCAGCATTATGGATATTGCATTATCAAACTGGAGTTTTGAATTTATTACAATTTCTTTGTAAGTATCAATGTACTATTGTTTCGATATTTTTTTTCAAAGAGAAACTCTTAGAATTGCAGTGAATTAAATAACAAAGTATGTTACTTAATTATGTTGTGTATATTTTATAAAGCTTTCAGTATGTCAGTGCTATCTCGAACAAAAGCAGAAATCTGCACTTTGAAGAGGGGGGGATAAGTTTGGATTTATTTTTAAGAGATCATTTTTGTAGACCTCTTTAGAAACAGAAATGTAAGGTGCCTAACCTTGCCTTACATTTTCAACTGTTCTACTTTCACTTTCATCAATACAATCTGTTAGTTAGAGAAAAAAAAAAAGAAGGAAAAATATTCTGAATGTACATATATGACATAAATTCACAGGGAGATTGCTTGAATTTGCAGAACAATCAATTTTAATTTTGTGAAATTTCGCTCGGGTTGCTTGAAAGAGTAGTGAAAGCTTATTTTATCAATAAAGTTTTATAGTTAATTATGATATTTACATGTAGTTAATTTGTTGCATACTTGCAGAACAGTTGTTTAACTATTGAGTCTTATTTTGTAGATATACCATGACCAAGTCTACTGCTGTGATATTTATTTTAGGATTTTCTTTATTGTTCAGACTAGAGAAGCCTGTAAGTGTATTTACATGTACATTAGGGCTGTATCAATATATCGATACGTATCGATATTCAAGAATCATATCGTATCGAAAAATAATTTCCAATACGTATCGGACATACAGTTTTTAGTCTAATTCTGTTAAAAAGATGGAAATTTTAATCACCAAAGATTATATTTCACATTTCTAAATTAAAAATGATCAATAATCATATAATCACTGGTAATTATTAAGGAAATAACACAGTTTTTATAATTAATATAAAATACATAGACAATGTTATTTTAATATGTTGATTTTACAGACATTAAAAGTTTAAATTTGAAGTGTTTTTTGTGATGAAAATGAGTCAAGAACTTTAAAATGGGTAATAAAACACTAACTTTTCATAAAATTCACGCATTAAATGATTCATAAGCCTTTTTTTATTAACTTTTTTTAAGAAACCAATATATCGCATATCGCTTTAAAAAATATCGTATCGTATTGTTTCAAAATATTTTGTTCAATATGCAGCCCTTATGTACATATATATACTATATTTTCTTACACATAATACAGTGGACATTGATGTATACCAATATTTGTCAATCACATTAAACTTGCATCTATCTGTATGTAACTAATTTTGAGTATGAATGTCAAAGACCAAGATCAGAAATTCATATACTCAGTATTACTTGCATTGGTTTCAAGATTTTTAGTTTAGTTCTCTGAACATTTGCAATGACTAAAGGATTACTTTTGATTTTGAGAACAAAAGGTGTATATAATATTATTAGATCATGCTTGATAAACATGAAATGATTTTTCACATTTACTTCAATTATGTCTTTGACTAAAATATGAAAGACCCTTACAAATTTTGAGATAAAAGGGTTAAAGGTCAAAGTTACAAATTTATATGTCTTTTTAATTTTTGTGAATTCTGTCCTTAAGAGTTGGGGTGGGGGGAAGGGGGAGGGCATACATTCCCTGAATTTATAAGCTGTGTTTCTGTAAGAATTAAAGGAAATGTTTACACTAGTGTATTAAATGGAGGCGTATAGAATTTTATTATAGTACCTGCATATTTGGAATGTTGATCAACTAACAAATTTATACTGGTATTAAATTATCATTCAGATTATTTACTGATTACTTTTGGCTGAAATACGATCTTTTGTTGCCACGCTTTGTACCAAATTAGGTTTGAAATGACACAACTTAATTATATTCTACCTTCAAACAGAGGCTGGTGTTGGTCTTTGTGGTGCTATTTATAGCTGGTGGCTTGTTCATGTTCACATTCCACTCTACGCAGTTCAACATGAAGGGTTTCATCATGGTCCTCTCGGCCTCTCTCTTATCCGGTCTCAGGTGGACTCTTGCTCAACTGGTCACACAGAAACAAAAATTAGGTACAGTAAATATGTACTTGTCTAGTATGTAATGGTGATCATTTTGATGAAGGTTTTTATAGAAATGAGCTGCTATTTAAAATCTGATTCATTGCATAATGTAAAAAGTACCTTTATGAGGAAAACATTACTTCAATGTTCATATAACATTCCAGTGGTCATATAACATTCCTTCTTTACACAGAAGGATTGATGAACTTTGATGTTGTATCCTTCTTTTGCATTGGTAAGCTGTAGTAGTATTCATTATAATTAATAAGGTTCAAATCAAACTTTAATAACATTAATTTCTCTCTAGGTTTACACAATCCTCTGGATTTAATGTATCATATTCAGCCCTGGATGATGATTGGGCTGCTTCCATTGTCTGTTTATTTTGAAGGTAAGTAAACCAAGAAAGAGGAAACAATGCTAGAAAGAATTGATTGCTATTTATTGGAAGTATCAGAAACCCTTGGATAGTGAAGATGTGCCTCGATAAGTTTCCATTTTCCCTACAACGCCTTTTCAAACAGACAAGGGACCTCCACCCCACCCAACTTTTGGGGAGAATAATCTTGCTGTAGTTTTCCATGTGAAAAAATCATTTACAGGCTGCTTGGTCTCTGTATGTTTTGTTGCAATATTCAGTTGGACTTTGGCAAATTATTGTATTTAATAAATAAAGTTCAATTATAAATGAAAATTTAGAGAAAGATCCCAATCCCCCCCTCCACCCACACACAAAATGGGATTTTCATGTTGAGACAGTTCAGTTTTTGTTTTGTGTTTTTTTCTTCCTATTTCAAATGCATGTCAAATTTTTGGAAGCTGTTCCCTTCAAATAAATCTGTACATGCTTGTCAAAAGGTATGAGAATGGCTTTTTAGTTGGCATGATAATGCCTTTCCCAAAAGCATCTTTTTGCAAGTTGTAATTACACCTTTTTTCAAAAGTCATAATAACCCTCTTTTGACAAGGCATAATAATGATTTTTTTTGAAAATCTTGATTATAATGCACTATCATAAACACCTTTTTAAAAAACCATTGTAACAACTTTTGAAAAGGCATCGGAACTCCTTTTTGAAAAGGTGTAATTACATCTTTTAAAAAAGTGTCATATCATAAAGCTCCCAACTTCAACTTATTTCTTTCAGGGATTAAGCTGAGTACTAAAGAGGACTTTTTTGCTTACACAGACACAGCACTCATCATAAGAAATCTAGGACTAGTATTTCTAGGAGCCTTTATTGCTTTCTTTTTGGAATTTAGTGAATTTCTATTATTAGCCAATACATCAAGTTTGACCCTTTCAATAGCAGGCATATTTAAGGTAAGGCTTTAGTTTCTAAGACAAACAATGTCAAAAGTAATATCTTTTTATAAGTAAGAGATATCTTTAGATTTCCTTAAAGTATAGTATATTTTATTAAATACGCATTCTTGTAGCAACAATATTTTATCAATATTAACCTTTTGATAAAAAGAATTCCGCATCACATTGTTACAGTGTAAAGTTTACTGAATATCAAAAGCTGCAATTTCAAAGCATAACATCAATGGGGATTGGTTGAAATGTAGAAGACCGAGTTGTTCTCCTTCTTAATATATATATATAAATCTGTATTTTACATCCATCTAATGGTAAATGGTGGGGGGGGGGGGGAGTCTAACTAAAGCCAGTGCCTCCTATTTAACTTCGTTCATAGGGTTTGAAGAACTCTCGTTCAAACTCTAAGTGACCTTAGAATTAATTTCTCTGAGCACATTAAAAAAATTCGGAACATTTCTAGAGCAATCCAGATCTAAATAAAACATCCAAGAGACATCAGACATTAAGTACAACAAACATGGCCACCTCCATGAACACAGAAAACAGGAAATCTATGATTGGTCATATCCTCAGGAAATGTTAATTTTTTCAAATCATGACCCCCTTCCTGGATTATAGAGGGGCCATAACAGTTGGTCATAGTTATACAAAGGAATATTAGGATATATCAATAAAAAATCTTCTGAAGAAGAACAGGAAAGTCATTATTTGTCAAATTACTTCCGAAGCATCGTCAGGTAGTGTACATTCACTTTTGTTCAAATTATCCCCCTGGACCACTTTAACACTAAACTGATTTCTGCTTTTTTTCAAGCCAAAGAACTTAGTTGAGGGACCATCGTCAGAAACCCATGGGTGATCTCGTCTTTACTTATCACCCATGGGCAAACTAGTTGAAATATCACTGTTAAATATGAAAATTTGTTGTATATATAAAGTCAACCAATCAGAAAGTTGGAACTCTTCAATTTTGAAAAATAGGTTTTTTTAGTTTGCTATTTATGGCAAATATTTTGATGCTCGTTAAAATATGCAAAGTTTGATTTAGAAAAATTAAAGTCAATTCGTACAGATCACAGTCATTAATCCCAGTCAGATATTATATAGGGGTACCTCTTTCTAACTGCAAAATGTGCCGGTGATTGGAATTATTAGCTAATTTGTTAACTCCAAAATAAGTTTTTGGCATTGCCAAACAGACAGACGTAACGTGAACTGTAACTCTTTGTTTGCCATTGCAACTCTCTGAAGCAGCTAATCAAATGACCCACACATATTTAATTAAATAAAAAAAATTTTGGTCGAGTTTGCCCACAGGTGATAAGTAAAGAAGATATCACCTGTGGGTCTCCGACGATGCTGAGCAATGTGGCCCATGGGCCTTTTGTTTTTGTTTCTTATGGAATATCCCAAAAGTGGCATGCAAAACATGCAAATTAAAAAGATATTTTTCAAAAGAATTCTTGAACATTTATTTAGTTTACATTTTACTACTACTACTATACTGCTTTCCTTTTCTTGAGAAGAAATTACTTTTACATTTACTTCTCTTTATTCAATGAAGTTACATTTTTTCATTGTAGGAGGTGTGCACATTGTACTTAGCAGCTAGTGTTAATGGTGATAAGATGAATTTCATTAATGGAATTGGTCTTATTGTCTGTTTATCTGGGATCTCAATTCATGTCATTGTCAAAGCTGTTAGTGGTAAGATCCTTAAAATCAACCTCATGAAAAAGAATTCAGTAGCATATGATTGGCCCCATGAGAAAAGGTCCTTATGGCAATTTTTACACTTTTGAGTTTTTTTATGGATTCAAATAAAGCAAGGTTAGAAGTTACTGAATATGAATTTTTGTGGCCCTACGTCAACTCTAAGTATGTTTTTTCTTCATTTATATTGTTGATACTTTAACAGGTAAATATTGACGTCATTTTACTTTCGCCCAACGTCAAACGTCAAGTTTTCAGAGTGAACACGATTTTGACTTTTCATGGTAACGTTACTATGATAAGGATTTAAATTAATGAGCATTTCCAGAATTTTTTTTTTACTTGATAAATTTTCTATTTTATTAATTGTATAATACCTATAATAATTTAATAGTAATAGATGTATGTATAATCAATCAATGAAAGTAACTGTTTGTTTTACATTTCGCTGTGGTGTGAGAAGCAAAGAACTTTTTTCAATACCAATTTACTATCACAATACTAAAATATTTATTTTATGTAAAGAATTGTTTGAGAAGCTTACAAAATTCATTCGAAAATCATGACCCTCGACAGGTCAAGGTGTCAACTTTTTTATTTGAATACAGTATAACGAGATAAAGCTTTCCAGATATGTGGAAGTTTAAACAAAAATTTCAAAAAAGTCATCGGGAACAACAATGAACAAGATGCTACTGGGTTGTAAAAATTTGTTTATTCGTGTTTTTTTTCTCTCTAAATATAAAGACGGAAAAAATGTGAAATGTAATTTATTATTGCATACACTGTACACCAATTTCAGTTGTTTTTTTTATTTTGTAAAACTAAATAGTTTTAGAAGAACACATATTCCAAATCTATATATACATTTACAAATACTGAGTATCTAATTATTTCTTAAAACAATTTTTGCTTATATAATTTCATTTAATAAAACCATTTTATCCTAATATCAAATAAAATCCATTTGTACTTATTTTTTATTATAATATCGAAAAGAATAACAGTATTCCATTAAATTAAGGAAAAACTGTCTAATTTATTTTGCTTTTGTTTCATGATATGATCAATCGAGTGGCTTGCGTGATAGGTGCTACAAGTCCCGCTTCTGTCATTATTTGTCCCACTCCCTACATATTTTTTTTTAAACCGCACCTATCATTGAACCAGTAGATTTATGTAGAAATACATTATTTTTACTATTTGTAATTTTATCTCGGACAAAGACATTGAAAATGTAAATATTAAATCATAAACAAGGGATACTGTAAGCACTGAGCTTATTAACCCCCGCCTCCCATACCTTTATAATGGCAAAATCCATGTTTTTTTATCTCTTGAAAACACGAAATAAGTTTAAGCGTCAGAATACAAAATAAAATAGGAGGTGCACAATGGCATTATGTATAATAAAGAATCAGTGAAAGTACCATTATTTTTTTCTTGCGGATGAGAGAGGGGTACCCTTCAATATTTTGGAAAGAATGGCAGTGTCCATGTTTTGTTATGCGAAATCCGAAATATGCGACCGTTCAGAAAGTAAAATAGGAGGTGCATAAGGGCACTATATAACAAAGAATCTGTGGATTGAGTTTCAACAAAATTCAAACCTTGGTATAAGAGGAGTTGCGGATAAAAGATGGGTATTCCGAAGCGTAAAAGACAGATCACTATATATACTGAAAGGAAAAAGAAACGCAGGGTAATATTATATTCGATAAATTTTTAACCGGATGACCGAAAATTACGAAAATTGGTCAGATGAGAAATTTAGTTACTCTGCATAAATATCAGTGTTCAAAATTACTCATCCGTAAATTGTATGACGTCACGTAGGAACAACGCTAAAAAGCCCAAAACACGTGCAATTTGATGACGCCGAGTTTGTCAACAAATCTTGTTGCATCATTTGATGCATCTGAGGTATGCACATCGTTTTTCAATATTTAGAGACGACATGAATTTCTTGCTTCCTTGGTACAGTATACGGAAGTTCCATGGGGTCTTGTTTTCGAATTGCCTAATTAATGAAAAGGGAAACAATAGTTAACTAGGCAGTTTCTTGAAAATTTTCCCCCAAGAAACTTGTTACCCGTTGTCAGAGAGGGCCTGGGATGGTTTTCAATCAACCGTGACGATGACGTTAACGCGAAACATAGTCATGTTACGAGCGGGTTACTCGTCCTGCCTTCTCTTAAATCGCCACCTTACTACCACAAAAACCGCCATTTATACAGTAGACTATCATAATCAATACATTTACACGAAAAACGAAAGAAAACAATTCCGCAATTTGGTTTTTTGCGCCGGTCAACTTACTGTTGTGTTCCTTTAACTGGCGCATGCGCGCGTCTTTTGACTAATTTTTTAGCGTGGTTACCCACACCCAATATAGCCAGGGTTTGAAAGATAAACACTCTGACGAATTCCATGCAAAGGAGAAATAAGGCTCTGACAGATGCGCAGGAGAGACATTGAAGATAATGAGAGATTTCGATTTTCACTTTTGGGGGGTATCGTCAAATGAGCTTCAATAACTCATGAATTATTAGACAAAATCCAATAGGATTTTGGTTACATCTTTTTGAAAGAATATTTTAAAAGTTAGATAGGAATACTGAAAATAATTAAAAGAAAAATAAATTTCATTCATCTCGAAAGTTTACCCTGCGTTTCTTTTTCCTTTCAGTATACATGTACCCTCCATTTTTTCAAGCGGGAGTATAATAATTATGAACTCCTTGTTGTTCTAGATCAATTAAAAGAATTTTTCCGGGAGGAGTCAAAAATTTAATTGGAAATTTAATATTCATACAATCCATGCGTGGATCTAGAGGGAGTCGGGGGGGGGGGGGGGGGGGTCTGCGCTTAGGCGCACAGACTGTGCAGAATTATTATTTTTTTTTACTTAACCAAATAAAAATCCCCCTTTATTAGAATAGGCGTAGCTCTCTTAGAAAGCACGGATCTATGTGATATTGGTATGAAAAGTCACTGGCCGATATGAAGTAAAAAGAAGCCGAGGACTAACCCCTGCCCCTCCATACACACGCACACACCCACCCTAACACATACGATTTAGTTTTTTTCTTTTCGAAATGAGTTTATTTTTTTTTTTTTTATTTATTCTTTTATCCGTTTAATTTTATCTTTGCATGTCAAGAAATTACTGGTTGGAATTTTTTTTTTTACGAGATGGTGTTATGTGATTGCGTGTATAGAATTCTAACCTTCTTGCTCTTTCTTTACACTTGCCATTGTTATTGTTTTCTAATGTAATGTTTATCACAGGAATTTTTTTTTACCTATAAATTCCTAAAATAAAATAATTTCGCTTACATTTTTTCAAGGCAATTTGGGTAATTACATCATACAAACCAATAACTGATGTATTTTAGCTTCAAAAATAAAACGAGTTATAGATTAATTGGTAATACAACTGTAATGACATATGATGTATACTACGAATGACAGTCACACGGATTAAATGTTTTGACATACATGTATGTGATCCACTTAAATCTGCAGATTAAGCTAAAACTTTTTAAACAAAAGTTTTAACATTCCTTAAAATAAATAGATATAGTTAAACCAATAGAGATTTTTTTCATTTTCCGATATTCTGTTGCTTTGAAAATTCGATTTTTCATTGAAATTTCATTTCTTTATCCAAAAAGTCGATTAAATATAAGATGATGATCTCACTCTCTCTCTCTCTTATCAAATAACTACATGAATGTAAGAATGATCTATCTTTCGTTTAAAACAATTGTATTTCCAAAGGTAGTTTTTGCTTGTTAATATTAATTGAAAGAAACAACAACAAAAATAATGTTGAACAACATTTTTCAACTTTTTTCATTTAATTTATGAGCATCATTAGTGAAAAAAATAATTTAATTAAATTCAGATAAATTCATGTCAAAATAAGTAGATAGGCATGAATATAACATATTTTGTTGAAAGTTTGATTCAATTTTGCATCTATTTCTGTTCTAGGACTATATTGTTTTAAAATATATAGTTTTCGTAGTGTTAAACACTTTTTTTCAAATACATGGTAAAACGTTTGAACCGCTAATAAATAACATGTTTGAAAAAATATTTTTTATACTACGGGAGCAAATTTCAATTAAGATTGTGAGTTGAAAACTAAAATTATAAATTAAATTTAAATGAATGACCCTCTCTGGTACCCCTTTAGTATTTCGATCGATTGTCAGAGTTACCGCTCCTGTTTTTATTTACAAAATTTCGCCTCTGTAATTCCATTATTTTGCAAGATTTGGGAAACTTATAAGGATACTTTTCGTCTCTGTAGGAGGAAATGTGTTTAGGTTTCAAATTCTTTTAGCATTAAAGTATTTAACAACAAAAATATGGGAGAACATGCACAGATGATTCAATGTTTACATGATTGATGTAACTGAGAATGCTGGGGCGGATCTCATATACGGAAACGATTTCCTTTCAAATATTTTGATAAAATACCCGTGCCTTACACATTACTTCAATTTTGTCTATACCAGTAAATTAAATATTTGCATTTTTTCACCCATATTAAATTATTTAGAAAATTACTTGTCTATATAAGCGCCGTCTATACATGCATAGCTAGGAAATCAATAGATCAGAGACATTTATATATAGCGATATAGCAAGATCGATGTAGCGAAACGGTCTCAAATTCTTTTAAATTAATACCAGTGGCCTGGACTAGAGTATGCAACATAACAATTCAGAATTAAACATAAAAAAAATTAATATCTTTTATTATACATATGTTATATACAATGGTCAAGAACCACAAAAAAGATAGACGTGTCAAAGCGTAAACACGTGTATAAAAAAAAAAAATCTGCGACGACGCTCACCGTCTGCAACGTCATATCTTTATGACGTTATTTCTCTGTTCTAGAAAAATTGCCATAAGGACCTTTTGTCGTGGTGGCAATCATATATGAATTGCAAGACAATTGGATAACAAAATTTATCCTTTTTAGACCAGGCATGCTCAATAGGACTTGGCAAATTACAACTGATGTACATAGCAGTTAAAAATAAAATTTAAAAAAAACCATATCCAAGTATAAAATTCTGCATCTGAAATCTTTTGTTGACACTTTTATTGACATGTGAACTCCAATCCTCTTGAATATATCACAATATATTAAATGCCCATCAAATATGCATACCCTCTTGAACTCATAGTTTAGTTTCTATTTTCACTTTACAGCTCGTGGCAGCAGTAAAAATGAAACTAGACTTTCCCAGGAAGAGACTATGGAAATGTTGAGAGCTGACGACTCAGAATCCGAGGAGAGTGACATTTTTAATGCTAAAACAGACCGATGACTCGGAGTATTAATGTGCAATGATAAATATCAAATTTTTAATCTTATTTAACTGTTAAGCATTAACTTTCATATCATATTCATCTATTATATAATTTTGTAAGATGTATTTTTAAATGTCTTTACTCATAATAAATTATTTTGTTGTTACCATGGCATATTTTTATTGATGGTCATAAGCGTGTCCTACATAGATGTTATATAAGAAAGATTCTAGTGGGAAATTTTTCCCAATATATTTGAATTAAAACCTTGACCCACTATGGCCACATTTATATCTCTGGGATGTTTTATATTTATGCCCTACATAAATTCTACATAAATGAAGTAATTTTCCATTGTTCAGAGTTCATTTAAAGATTTCAGTCTTCAGAATCTTGAAGTTGACTCAAGGGACCGACTGTGGTTTTCATTGCGCAGTACTTTTCCAAGTTTACTGTAAATCACTTTCATTCGCTTGAACATTATTTCAGCGTAATTACACGAGACATTGCGTTCGCGAAAATTAAATTCTCGCGTAAATAAGTATTCCTTATGATTATATAGAGGAATAACAACTATTCGTGAAAATTATGTCTCGCTTACAAAGAGTCAATGACAATCTCGCGAAAAATAAGGTGTCTCGAAAATTTAGGGATCTACAGTATATGCCAAATAAAGCACATTTAAACCTTGTCAGAATGACCTTTGGTCAAGATTAAGACACACCATCGTGTCACCAGCAATCCCTGTACCAAGGGTGAGCTTCCCAGCAGTGTTTCTTTCTACGAAAGTTATGGCCTGAACAAAATTGCACTGACAGGCAGGTAATCAGATATGGCGATTCTTATATATCTTCCAAAATTGCAATTGGTTAAAGCATGGGTTATTACATGTCTGTTCATAAGGAATGTCATGTAACATACGAAAGTCCTGACACTAACCATCCAGGTTACGGATTTCAAGGCCGTGACTAGGCTCAAATTTTTAGTGAGGCAAGGGTGCTGTGTTTTCCTAGTCCCAGACGGGGCAAGGGTAGTACCTGATGGCCAGTGATGGGGGTTTCCAGGGGTAGGGGGGATCCTGAAACCTGGGTATTAGAAAATAAAAGATTTAACCTTAGAAAGTTTTTACATTTTGAGTTGTTACCCGCATGGCACAGTGGTTAGAGCATATGCTCTAGAGTCGCAGACTAAGGAGTTGATCCTTTTATCGCGGGCTCGAATCCCACTGCGGGATGTAAAGACAGGTCCTTCGGATGAGACCGTAAAAACAAAGGTCCTTTGTCACAGTAAGTGATGGCACAAAAAGATCTCTCACTGTTCAATCATCTTCAATGACCCTGAAAGCCCAGTACAGATCTAAATCTTACAGCCTTCCACCGGCAAGTAGTGGTGTCTCAATATGAATGAGAAATTCTTTGAAAGGATGTTAAACATTTTACAAAAAAAACCATTTTGAATTATACTTTACATGCATACTAAATGAAAATGAGGCACCTGGTGAGATGAACGATTTAAAGAAATTGAAACAAAAGTAGAAAATATTAATTTAGCGCGAAGACACACATACTAGTAATTCATAAGTTCAAGGTAAAACTTTCTCACTTTTCATAAAACTCTAAAAATATAGTGAGGCATTTGCCTCACTTGCCTCAATGGTAGTTACGGTCTTGAGATTTTCAAAAGTAGTTCAAAGTCCTAAGTATAAGAGAATATGGGTAATGTAGTACATGTACTACCTAATTAACCGTAGGACATTCTGATCACATGAAATACTCATGAGTCATGTTAAATATATAAAAGCCTGTAACTAAAAGTTTTTGCCATGGATAAAGTTTGGTAAAATTTATGCAGACAGATTAACAGATAGACTAAAATATTCCCCTGAATCTTGAATATTAACCCAATGCATAATAAATACTCAACAAGTTTGATTGCAAGAAAACAACTACACTTTAATATGAATTATAGTCGCATCAGTATCATGTTTGTCTGGATTTTATAAAAAATACGAGAAGTTAATTTGTAAACCCCCTCCCCCTGGACATGCATGCAGCAAAAATGAATGGAAACTGCAAATAACTGGGAATTTCCTAGGTCAAAGGGGCATAACTCTGTTAAAAACCAAGTTTAACCTTTACGGGCACAGTGGTTCTTGTGAAGAAGAATTTTTTCACCACTAAGTTTCCATATGCATGTTTTTCTTAATTATCTCCCCTTGAATGAGGACGAGACCTTTCATTTGAACAAACTTGAATCCCCTCCATCCAAAGATGCTTTGTGGCAAGTTTGGTTTCTTAAAATCTTACATTTAGTGCAAAAAATGTGCTACCTGAAAACTGTCTAAGATGAAAACTAAAATGCAAGAGATGAAAAACTTTAAAATGTCTGAAATGAAAAGTTGAATATTTCGAAAAATTCTGGAAATTATGTACAGCCGAACATCTAAAAAAAAACAAACTTTTCCATGATAAGTCATTTCAAAGCAAGTATGTATGCCAGCATCTTTGAATTGTGGAGATTCATATTTGTTCAAATTGACCCCTGCAGCTACTTGGGATTTACGGATTAACAGAAAAAAATTAAAATTAATGCAGAACAATTAATATGTGCCTCATAAACAATAATTTAAAAATTTCAATACATAATCATCTTTGTTTAATAGTGAAATAAACAAGTGTTGTTAAAACAATTAAACAGCAAAGGATCTGAATATTATAAGCAAATCTGGATCACAGAGAATGATACCAAGCTAAAGAGTTCGAAATAGATGTAAAGTCAATTCTCTTGAGAAAGCTTTTGGTAGAGTTATCCTTTTTGGCATCTCTTTTCAGTAAATGGGTAACGGCCAACCAAACAACTGAAACCTTTATCATCTCCAATGGTGGAGATTCATTCTGGTTCAGCCATTCTGGGAATAAAATACACATCTGTACAATATCTGCAGCAACTTTCGGACTCGGTCTAAGATTAGGATCCTTCTTCAGTAACTGCTTTGTCAGCTTTACTATTGGTTTTGGTACTGCCGCTGGAAGAGGTGGTAAGCTTTCCTCTTTGTATGAACTACTATTGAAAGGGCCTTTGTAAAAAGGATTTTCTTCTCCAAATATCTCATACACTAATGTTCCAGCAGTCCAAATGTCTGACTTTCTGTAGTCAAGCCAAGCATTCCGTCCGGGTTCCATTGTTGCTATCTCGGGGGACATTAACGCAGCATTCCCCCCTTTGTCAATGTTACTGGTGTTGTATGGGATCATTAGTCCATAATCCGGTTCAGCTAAACAACAACCAAAATCACTTATCACCAGTTGTGGATACCCACTGGAGACATCTACCAGAATGTTATCACTTTTCAAGTCTCTATGTGCTATGCCATGTTCTGTCATGTGTGCAATTCCTTCCAATAACTGGGCTAGCAGAGAGCACCTCATATTCAAGTTGACGTCATTTTCTGAAAGGAAGCTCTTCAAAGTCATGTCATATTTCTTCATCACCAAGAAGAGGGTTTTGTTTCTCCCATGTCCACCGTCTGGATTTAACCTTGTTGGAAGGGCCGCAGGGTACCTTTCATCATCACTCTCGATCTTTGGAATGTCGTCAATGAAGATGCCTTGCATGTCCACAATGTTTGGGTGAGGAGGAAGACTTTTGAGTTTCACTCGATTTCTGGTCAGCCAAATAGACTTTTCCTCCTGTTGTTGCAAAAACCTTGCAGGGATCATTTCCTTCATCATTCCCCTAAATATGACATCAGCATTGGATTCAAAATCATAATTGAACATCATTTTAATGGCCAGGTCATATTTTTCCTCTTTTTGAAAAAGTGGTTTCTCATTAGATTCTTTGATAGTAGTGGTAGAAATATCTGGATCGTTTCCCTTTAAATGAAAATCAGGTTCCTCGGGTATAATTTCAGTGTCATCATCGGACTCATTTATGACTTCGAAACTTGATTCTGTGTCGGTTAACTCATCTGTTTCATCTGTTTTATAGGATTGCTCATCAGGTATGTAGCTTCTAATCTCTTCATTCTTGAACCTTGCTTCATACACAGCAGCATTACAACCTTGCCCAATCAACTGTCCTATTTGGAAGTCTGTGAATGCTGCAGCAGAGAAATTATTCTCCTCTTGAGATGCAGGATTCGTTTTCACGGAGAATACGTTTCGAATAGAGCTTGTGATTTCATCATCTTCTTTGACAACAGCTGTTGACAACTTAGCAACCACAAAGGAGAAGATGGGTCGGCGATTCCGTGAATCCATTGCTATTTATTTGAAAAACAAAGACAGTAAAGTCAAACACATTGACCAAATAAGATTATTGATAATGACGATAATTGTTAACAAGAGACCCATGGGTCATAACGCTCACCTGAGTCGATATGTCCCTGTAGTTCATCAACATCAGATTTTTTAAACAAACTTAAATCTATACCTCAAGTACTTCGGAGTTCCACATCAATGCTACAACCTATGGCTTTGCTTTTCTTAAGAACACGATTTGGCGATATTTTTCATTATAACTCTATATTTTAAAACCCTAATGGTGAATTGTTACCCAAACCTAACCCAGGAGGCCATGCTTTGAACTATCATTGATCTAAACTACCTGTGAAAAATCAATGCTTAGCTGTTCTGGAGATTTATTCCATATATTTTCATATACCTGTCTTTCCTAGAGTTTCTCCCATCATGGCCCCTTCCAACCCACTGGAGTCATGATTTGAACAAACTTGAGCCTAAAAATGCTTTCATATTAATATGTAAAACTTTGATTCCCCATTGTGGCTTACCCTTCCTTGTGAGGTCATGATTTGAGCAAATGAATCTACACTATGAAAAAAGGTTTCATATGTTTTTGGTTCTTGAAAAGACTACCAAAAAATTTTCACAAATTCTTACTTATCCCCCCTTGAAAGAGGTGGGACCTCCATTTGCAGATACATTGTATTTTAATCCCTTTTTCCCAAGGATGCTTCGTGGCAAGTTTGGTAAAAATTGGCTTTGTGGTTTTTGAGAAGAAATCAAAAATGTACAAGTTTACAGATAGGCCTAAGACACAGGCACCTGACGTTACTTATTTTTCTTTTAATAGAAAAATATACACATACCTAATAATGTGTATATATTTTTTTTATTAAAAGAAAAATAAGTAACGTCAGGTGCCTGTGGCCTAAGATGATGTCAGACAAAATGTGATCAGAAAGGCTCACTTGAGGTTTCAACTCAGGTGAGCTAATAAAATTAAATAACAGAAGCTAAAACATTTTATTTGCTTTTCTTTCATTTTATGTAATATATAAATCCAGGGTTTTATTAGGGGGCGCTTTGACTGGCTCCCAAATAGTTTACAGGTTTAAGCGAAAATATAGATCTATTACTGGTATATAATCACTGTACAATCGCATCATCTCGTGTCTTTCCGTCAGAGGTCGGAAAAACAACCTCGAATGTATTCACATCACCGGATGTTTAAAATTTATACATTTCCTGTTTATTCAAATATAGGATAGACGGAGTTAGAAGTCCCTTCTATAGTATATTTTAGGTAATATCACTACATTGAATAAAGTTAAACTCCATATTCCACAGATAAAAGATCTCAATGCATTTATTTCAAAGATCGTGAAAAGGGAGGGTTGTCATTGCGTCTACCATATACATTCGAGGTCGTTTTTCCGCTAGTCGGAAAAGCCCGAGAAGTTGCGATTGAATCACTGTATACAAAGTGCTAATCGAAAATCTACTTGATTTGGATCACTGGCTATATTTGTTTGGATCATTCGAAGTTTCTGTTACATACGTTTTCTTACTAATAATAAAACTACTTCAACCAATATGAGACTTCTTGGTATATTTTTGGTATATTAAAGATTATCATGTTTTTGTGCCATCCACCCTTCCTTAAAGCTGACATGAACTCTTAAAAAGGCATAATTTTTCATCTTTGTACGACTTACTACATTCCTGTACGCCCTTGTCCGCCATGTTCAGTCTCTTATTCACGAAAATGTCTGAGATAGCAGTGACTTAAAATCGGGGGGGGGGGGGGGGGGGGGGTGTCAAATTTACATGTACCTGAAAAGAATTTGCATCATTCAGTATTTTTTTTTTTTACATTAATTACGTAAACAAATAGGGTGGGGTTTCAATGAACTTTTCTAATTTATATATTAAAAAGGTTACGTTTCGCATGAAATGTTTACAAATGATAATGTTAATACAATTTTAGATTATTTTCATGAAACTGATTTTTACAGTAAAATTTATTGGTACACAGTGCAATATATTTGGTTGATAAACATAGTTTTATTTAAACTGTTTAAATATTTTTAGATTTTTAAGTCCGTCGGATGGGACGTTAAACGGTGCCCTGTGTCAAGGATAATAACCCCTTGACACGCAAAAGATTGTTTCTCTGGTTTTCTGAAAAGAGTAGGCTCACAGGGAGCTCTCAAAACTGATCATTTAACATAATTTCCTGCCGAAATATGACTGAAATAATGCCGACTCGGCGTTAAAAACCAATCAATCAATCAATCGAATATAAAAGGGGGAATGTTAGATGAACCATGGTAAGAGAAATGAAATGTAAAAAATAAATCTTAATATTTTGATAACAGCAATCCTATCCGGCATAAGCACAGCTAATACCTACTCGATGTTCACGATTCGTAAAAGCATTGTGTCCGCCATTTTTGTTCCCGAGTCTCGCTACTCTGCAGACCCCTATAAACAGATAAACAGGGCAGAAGTTGGTCATTGTTCAGTGTAATCAGTCGACACCGGTGTAGACGGACGTATGCTATACAGGACTCTGTAGCGAGAATAATAACGTAATACTTCCTTTAAATGCAGGAAAGAAAGATACCAAATAAATTTACAACTATAGTCGTATAAGTCAGTGCAATATACAAACAACACAGATAAACGTAACTGCAGTAAAATATAAACAAAGGTAAAGCAAGATAACCAGAACGAACACGGGTCGCCATTCCACGCCGATACCCGTGACAAAAAAGCAGTCAGGTGTAACGAAAGCGACGAGTACCCTAGTACAATGAAGCGCATTGAAGTGGTAAAATTTTCCGTTCGAATGGAACGTTTTGAGCTATATTTGACACGCCCATTTCTTTAGAAATTGATAAAACGGTCAAGTTGTTTCTTCAAATACCTGTAGAACAGGTTTTCCATAAATATAATAGCCAATCAAATTGAGGATCTAAATAAACACCGAGTAAACACGTGTTCGACCAAAACATGTGTTGTGGTAACTTCAATAGACATGATAAGTTCAAAAATATGTACATATTCGTTGCAATTTAATTCTGTTTAACAGAAGCGGGGAGTATCTAACTCCCTCTTCTATTTTTTTTAAAGCTCCATTTCAGTGTAACTCATGATGCTTGTCGCGAAGAATGGGATGTCCTAAAACTACGACGAATATTACTTTCTCGTTTCTAAAAATATGGGCGTGTCATTATGTTATAATTGACCTTCAAAACATGACTCAGAACTTTTCATCCAAACGGAGAATTTTACCACTTCGATGCGCTTCATTGTACGTCTGATGTATCGTACAATGAAGCGCATTGAAGTGGTAAAATTTTCCGTTCAAATGGAAAGTTTTGAGCTATCTTTAGAACGTTTATTGTCATCTTATGACACGCCCATTTCTTTAGAAATGGATAAATCGGTCAATTTGTTTATTCGAATACCTGTAGAACAGGTTTTCCATAAATATAATAGCCAATCAAATGGACGGTCTAAATAAACACCGAGTAAACACGTGTTCGACTGAAACATGTGTTGTGGTAACTTCAATAGACATGATAAGTTAAAAAAAATATGTACATATTCATTGCAATTTGAGTTTTACAGAAGCGGGGAATCTCTAATTCTTTAAAGCTCCATTTCTGTGTAACTCATGTTGCTTGTCACGAAGAGCGGGAATGTCCTTAAACATTACGACGAATATTTCTTTTTCGTTTCTAAAAAAATGAGCGTGTCATTATGTTATAATTGACGTTCAAAACATGACTCAGAACGTTTCATCCAAACAGAAAATTTTACCACTTCAATGCGCTTCATTGTAGATAATGCTATCGAAAATGGCGTATGCCTATTTACGAGTCGTGTTCAGCTTTAATCGAAATTTTTTGGCCACCTGTACCTGTTATATAAAGCCTGGTACATTTGTTTCACTTGAGTGATTTTCTAGCCTGGCTGTCGACATGTACACACCTCCGATAGTATAGTTGTCATAAATCCATAAACTCACCAAATGCATGTTTTAAAAGTAAACATCCAACAAAAACTTGAACTATGCTGAGAAGTAAATTATATTTGAATACATTTGCTGCAATATATAGAAAAAACAACACGGAATACATTCATGTACAGCAAAAACTGTTTGGATATGCACGCATGCAGGTCGAGAACACGCATCGAACGCAGTGATAAAAACATTTACCGGAATACTGCTATCGTTACAGGAATGTGCACATGTCGAAAAAAATATCCTATTTTACTTTTATTGAAATATGCATCTCAGAAGTCACGTAATCCATTGATAACTCAACAGTAAAAAATTGTCACCACATAGCACTTGGACACACGTGGTCCATGCCGATCAGTTTATTTGGTTAGGGAAAATTTCAAAGGTGGAAAACTCAATGCCATGATATTTTTGTTGATTGAAAAAAAAATGCATATATTTTTTTTCAAAAATAAATATATTTACTCTTGTCTGAATATATAAATATAAACAAATGTATAAATTTGGCTTAACTACATCAAATTTATTTTATACCATGCATCATTACAAATCTCATTCTTTGACGAGATTTTCCTGTGAAAGGGGGGGGGGGTGAAAAATGCATAACACTCTCCTAAAAATAATTTAAACAAACATATGAAAAAGATCGGATTTCATTACGATTAATTATTTTCAAATAAATACAGCGTATTGGCTTTATTTTTTAAAATGTAGACTTAATATAACTTGATTTAAAGTTATCTATAATTTTTTTTAGTTTTTTGCACAATAAACGAGTTTGATTCTTTGGCACATGAATGATCAAAATAAAATCAATTGGTGGTGGATCCAGAGGGGGGGGAGGGGAGTTCGGGGGGTTGAAACCCCCTTTTATTTTTGTACACAGAGAGAGAGAGTGAGAGAGAGAGAGAGAGAGAGAGAGTTTTTCTGTAATATAGATATTTATACACCGAATAATTCGAAGTAATAAAAAAACTCTGTCCTCTCTGCATGCTCGCTAGATCTCTAGCTTTTCGTGAATTTGCTTGCCTCTGTGTACCTTCACAACCCCGGTAAGGGCTCCAAACACCCAAAAGTAATATGCAAGAAAGATTCCAGCGAACTTTAGCTATACCATTTTTGGACCATCTTCAGAAGTAACAAACTTTTAGAAGTATGCATAGAATATTTTTAATCAATGAAGAGAAAGGTTTAAAATGTTCCCATAGTATGCAGATGGAGGGGGCTAACTTTTTCTGAGGATGACCTAGCTTTTGCTGCAATTATGAATAATATTTTGATTTGAAAGCTCCCTACACTTTTTTTCTGATTCTTTGGCCTTTAAACTTTACCAATCCACAAGTAACTGTAATTCCTGGACTAAGAAATTATTTTCTATTCTGGATAATCTTGGATTCTCAAACATTACAAAATATTCAGGTTCCATCCAACACCTTTTACCAAACATTAAACAAAGAATCATTGATCAGTGCACTCAAGAGTAAACATAAAAAATCTTTGATTCAGAAAAACTTGATTTCTACAAGAAAGTATACTTAAGAAAAAGAAGTCCTTATGTTGATTTACTCAAAAAAGATCTGAGAGATCCGCTCTTAGTAGAATTAGACTAAGCGCACATAAACTTGCAATAGAAAGTGGTAGAAGTATTTCAACATCAAGAAATGAAAGGTATTGTAATGTTTGTAATACTGGTGTGATTGAGGATGAAATACATTTTCTTTTTCACTGCAATTCTTATTCTAAGCTAAGAAACACATTCTTTAGTAATATTTATAACATAACAAAGAAAAATAATAATCTTAGCAATGAGAAATATATGTTACAATTATATGTAAACAGTAATGTACGAAAAGTCTTGAAAGTTACTGTTAAATTTATCAGAGACTGTTTTGAACTTAGAAGTCAATTACTTGACAATTCTTAAAAAATTATGCAAACATTATTTAACGGTGTCTTCCCACTTAGCCAAAATTCTGAAATTGATACAGGTGACTGGTTTTGGCTAAGTGGGAATGGTGTACAGGTAAGGGCAGGGAGAGAACAAAAGAAATTAATTACAGGTGTCCTACAGTCTGTTTTAGAATGACCAGTACTATGAATTATTTATTCATTTATTATATTTGATTCTAGGTAATATTTTAAAGTGATGTATTAAATATTAAAATGTCTTTTTTAATTTTTATTAATTACTTTTTAAAAAATTTTTTCACATTATTATTTAATTTTAATTTGTAATTACAATTTTTTTTGGTTTTGTTTTATTTTTTTTTTCATTGTAATTACAAGGTTCTGTGTGTGTGTGTGTGTGTTTTAAAAATTTTTTTCTCGTATTTTTTTTTTCAATTCTAATTCTAATTTGTAATTACATGTTGTTGTTTTTTTAAAATAATTCATTGTTTTTTCAGCTAGATTAATACATAAAGAAGCATGTTTTATTTTTAAGATATTTATTTTTAATTCTTCTTCTTTTTCATATCACAAATGAAAAAAAAACACAAAATATCACACTGACACTTTAAATTAAGTTACATTAACAGGCATGCAAAAGTTGCCATTCTTACATAAATATACTGTTAATCATTTTGATAAATAATGGTCATGTCAAATATTTCATACATGAAAATAACATAACAGTCATTATCATAATGTTCAAGTAACTATTATATGTATGACAAATATAGCATAATTATCAACATGTATGGTATGGTAAGTTTGCGTGAAGAATGGATTTACATGCCTGGAATGTTGGAATGTTCCTACATGTAATCATATCCACCACTGAATCATCACATTCGGTGTTGCGCAAACCTCCTAACTCTTCATCATAGATGGTTGGGATTGGTGTTGCCTCTTCTCTGCACCTCTTCTTCACACCACTGATGAAGGATTCAGCTGCTAGTCCAATGTAGTTGTCCTCATGGTTGTGTGGTCTGCCAAACTTCACCACGATGTTTTCAGATGTTGTTAATGAAGCTGGACACTGTCTGTCAATACATCTCCAGTAGGTTCTGTCGTTGTATCTTGTTCTTATGGAGTACTTGAAACCACCTTGAAGAAGGAAGAAACCTCCCCTGCCATTCTCCAGGAAATCCACCCATACTTGCACGTTCGCCTTACTTAATAAAGTGATGTACATAGTATTTTTTTTTCCTTTTTAGAATAAGTAAAAAAAAAGAGCATTTAATGAACAATAATTGCTTTAATCCTAGGATTTCAAACAGAATTAATAACAATTATGTCCTTTCTAGATTCATTAATTACATCAATTATCAAATAGATACCAACATAGGAAAAGCATCACAGGGCACTTTCATTTATTTTATCACTATATAATTGCATCTTGTTTATTTATCTCTGGTTTGATAATTATCAACAATTTATTTTTTATGTAAAAACTTTATACAAAATATAAGCTTTGAAAGATGAATTACTAAATTAACTATTTCCTAAATATTTCTATATATTTTTTTTACCTATTAATTAATTTTTTTTAACTAATGTATAATTAATTTCCTTTTTTTTTTTTCTTAATTTCTTTCTTTACTGTGTTTATTTAACATTTATATATTATTTTTTTATTTAACATTCATTCATTCATTCATTCATTCATTCATTCATTCAATCATTCATTTATTTATTTATTTATTTATTTATTTATTTATTTATTTATTTATTTATTTATTTATTTATTTATTTATTTATTCATTTATTTATCTATTTAATTTTTTGTTAATACCTATATATATAAGTGTATAGGTAAATATATCGCTGCATTTCATTTCCGGAAATATGCATAGCATTTCCGACATTTTTTTATTTCATTTCCGACATTTTTTGTTTTCATTTCCGACATAATTTTCTTTTCATTTCCGGAATTTACCTGTGCCGCAATTCAATGTTTTCTAAGTAAAAGAAAATGTAATTTTAAAAGTATTTATACCAAAATATTAATAAAAAATAATAAAAAAAATTGTACATATATGCATACATGTAGCACTTAGTCTAGGTGAAAGTGTTCAATGAGCATAAAACTTTTTCACCAAATTTAATGTGCACTATGACTTAATTAAATGTAAGTGACATCACCATACTTAGGTCCAAGTCACTAATAGATTTACAAAATTGGATTTCAATTATTTATTAATAATTTATTCCTTTAAATTTTTCATAAGTAAAGTTATCAAATCTGTTACTATAGGTACTACATATGTATTTGAAAAATGTCGGAAATGAAAACAAAAAAATGTCGGAAATGAAAACAAAAAAATGTCGGAAATGAATAGTTGATAATTGCCGAAAATTCCGGAAATGAAATGCAGCCAAATATATAAATCTCAGGTGAAAATTACAGGTAAATTACAGGTAATCAATCTAAAACAGACTATACACAGGTGACCACACAGGTGTGAAAATAACAATTTTGGCTAAGTGGGAATAAGAATTTCAGAATTTTGGCTAAGTGGGAATAAACCTTATTAAACAATGTTCAGTGGGCCTTTGCCAATTATTGTAATTGTGTTTGTGCCAGTAAAATATTTGTATTTGTATATGTGTGGGGTATTAGTTGTCATGACAGCTATACTTTTTTCGAGTATACATATAGCAATAAGGCACAATTCAGTTACTAATAGTAAAATAATTTATTGACGTTACTTTGTGTTTACAACAGTCTTGTACTCCATTTACATTTCAAGACTCCATTTACATTTCAACATTGGCCCAGTCCACAGGAGGCCCATGTGTCATATGCTCACCTTGAGTCTTTTATGCTCAGTCAGTATGATACATATGTATTTATATAAATATATAGAAAAAGTAGTATGGCCTTTCGTGAAAGTATCTTTTTAATTTCTAATGGAAACAACTCTAATGACGTTTTTATTTCGTTAATTAATATGTTTAGTTCCATTTTTTCATTCCAGAATAAAGGATGGATCCAGCATAAATTTCTTTGGGTAAGGGGAGGGGATTACATTGTTGTCTATAACACTAAAAGATCCCAAAACAATAAACCTACTTTATGGTTGGGGAGGGGGTCGGCTTAATTGGTGGACAAGCTACATTCTTCGATATATATTCTCATTTTTCCTATCAACTTATGACAGTCATTCATCAACAAAAACATACCAAAGTTAAAATTTTAATGTCCTTTACCAATTAAGGCAATTTATTATTGCAAAATCTTAAACAATTTTAAAGATCGATTTCAACTCTTAGACTTTACATATACACATGGTTTTCTAAATATTTAGTGGTATATATATGCATTCAAAGTTTTGATAAGAAAATATAATGATTAAAACACATTCAGCTTCAAATCTTAATGCCGCTTCGTTCATTTACAAAGAGCCATAGCGCATTTGATAGTCACTTTCGCCTACTCTAGTAGTGATTTTTTAAATACTTTATGTAACAAAAATTTTGTCATACAATGTTAGTTTATACATGCCTTAAAGCAACTCACACAAAAATAATACTCAATTATTCATAGTTCCCTCATATGATAGATATAAAAATCGTCCAGTTTATATGGAGAATATAGTAAATACTGAGGTACCCCCTAAACAATGACAAACTCTAGGAAAAGACCACCCTTAACCAGAAAAACAACTTCTGAATAATTTAAATTGGTTATGACTGCACCTAATTACGCTTAGATAATTTTGGTTAAAGGTGGTCTTCATATTGAAAATGTTGAAAATATGTATGTTCGAGTCTCACAGTGTACTACGTTATTATTTTTTTTTTCCTCGTGTGCATTTTCTTATGTTTTCTTTTATAATTTTATAATACATGTATAAATAATTTTTAAAAAGACATATATAATGCGACATTACACATTGAAAGTATCTTGGGGAAAAACAGTCTTAAACTATTTTAATGACCCAAAGTCATAGCTGCTAGCCTGTTTTATTTTTAAAATTTTCAAACAATCTTGTTTAGAATAAGAGTATTGGACAAGTAAAATTACTGTCATGCAACAAACTTGCAACTATGAAAATATAACACTGGTTCACAAATGATTACATACATGTGGATTGATTTTGATTTGAAAAGGTACATGTATCTATAAATAGAAACAGGTAATATCCTTTTAAATACTTGTGTAGGCCGAGTCGTCGGTAAGGCAGCTATGGCTCTTTCAATTCAACCAAATAAGCGTTAAGAAGAGATTGTATTGAATATTAAAAAATGTTTTCATGAAATAAAAAGAAAACAAACGGTTATCACATTTCTCGAAGAAATGCATGGATCTTTTATCATAAAAATCAAAGCATATCCCTGATAATCAATTAACTTCCGTAACTATATATTTTTGAATTTGGCCTTTTATCGTAGACTGACTGTTATGAGTTAGTGTTTCTTGGGGAGGGGGGAGCAAATTAATTTTTATATAGTTACTTTTTAGTGACGTTGAATAACTTATCAGGTTTTGATCCCCTGACCTATTTCCGCTTTTCTGGATCTGTCTATGGGATATAATGCCAAATTTTAATTAAACTTTAATCTTCATAGATTCTGTTTCAGATTCTTAGTTTTAAGTTCTGATGATAGTGTGAAAATAGGTGAAATAATACAAAAGTTGCATTATGATCTCTTTATCATTGATTTATAAAAGAGAGATTAAAAGTGTATTAAGCGAGGACAATCACCCGCTCTATGACGGAAAAGTTTGATTCATATACTAGTGTTATACTGAAAGACATATTGATTGAAAATTGCTTTTTAGGGTTATTTTGTGGAAAATGGGTACGTTTATATTAAATGATTCCAGCCATAAGAATTTTTTTTTTTTGAATATGAATGGATCAGGTTTCTGTTCTAAGTCTTGTGTTTAAATTACGGAAAAGTAACTGCATTGTGTTTTTTTTTTTTCTAAATGGTGTCTGAACCCATTCTATTTAAATGAAGAATATTTCTGGAATTTTAAAAGTAATGAACATTGATTTATGTGGAAAAATTTACAACGAATACAAATATGTGAGTAGGGCATTATTACGGACCCCCCCCCCCTGGAATACGAAAGATGGGGACAGGTGCCTAGGAGGAGTAAGCATCCCTTGTTGATCGGTCACCCCGCTGTGAGCCCTATGTACGAGGGTTGTCCGTAAAGTTCATGGACAAGCTAAAAATTTTATATAAGTTACGTCATTGATATTTATTATAGGCATATTTCTAATCCTTTACAAAATGTGAACAGAAAAATGTAAAAAAAAATTATTCAATTTCAAATGTTTAATTACAATTATGGCTTCCAAATCAGACTTGGAATGGAGACCCGGTGCACAGAAAATTTTTAATTAAAAAATTATTCATCATTTTATAAATTTCATTTGTATTTTATAAAATTCTTGGGAAATCTGGAAGAATTTTACATTTTGAGGTTGACAGAAGTTGTCACATCAAACCTGCAAAATTTGAACGCTCAAAGTTTCAAAATGGCTGAGCAATGAAAGTTAGAAGACATTAAGACAGGATTGGACTTGTTAAAAAAAGAAGACGTTTTCGGAATAGGTGAAGCAGTGAACAGTGATAAATTCTGCGTAGATATCGGAAAAACACCTACAGAGACCAATTCATTCTGTAAACAATCGGGAAAACATAGTAAAAGAAGTCGTTTACTAGTATTTAGTTGGCATATAATATTTTCGGACGGAATGAAGTTTATATGATGACATGCGTGGAGGAAAACCATCAGTCCGAGATTGAAGTGCTGTAAAAAATGAATTTTGTAACCTGATCATGACTTGCCGTATTTCCGTAATAGTCCAGTCAATCTAGCTCAAAAACACCCAAACCTCAAACAAATTGCAACAGAAATTATTCCAGTGGAATTTTGTTATTTATAATGTGCCTTTTGATATATCAAAACTCTAGAAAAATATATTTGTCCAAACATAATTTTTTTCAATTATCAAAAACCCCAATATTTGTTCAAAAATGTCAATAAATTTCCTTTTGAATAGACATTCTATTTATGCATAAAAATAGTTTTGCCAGGTAATATGATCTTGAAATTTTTGACAGTCATGCAGATATGCGTCTGCAAACTGAAACCGGAGATTATTTCATTAGTATTACAAGGGATATGCGATTTTATCGATATACCGATATATCGCAATTTTTTTTTTCTTCAAAAATTTCAAAAAAGTGAAGATTTGTTTTTCTAGCATATTTTTTAGAAAAATAATGTCATCTGTAATCATTGTAAAAGTTGCTTGTAAAAATATTATTATATTATTGTGATATTTTCAATTTGGAAAAAAATCGTGATATATCGTGGTGCGAAATTTTTGGCGATACTCATCCCTATAAAAAATTACCTCAAACTTCAAAACCTCTTTCAGGGGATGGGGTGGTCTATTTTTATAAGGTATATGACTTGATATTTTAATGAGTCCCGAGGAATAGGTTCATGGTCATTACATACCGGAAGAATCTTTAAACTCTAAAAATTTCAGAGGGAGGGGGCTCTCCCCGACATATCTACCTTTATAGCAATGCACATGCATGGGACATTCATTCAAAATATGTTATTAACATGTATCTATAGTTAAGTAAAACCTGTCTTAAAAGTCAGATCCCCCATTGCTTTTATTTCAAATGTTAAAGATATAAAAGAAAAAAAAAACTCATAAAATCCACTGAAGATACCATGGAATCCCTAAAAATGCATTAATGATTATCTTGAAACTGGAACTGGTTCCTCTACTAAATGTTAACTTCAATATACCCCGGTAGTATCCGAATTGCTTCTCACTGTATTCAATATAATGTTCATTGCTGCTTTTTATATTCTTTCAGATTTATTTTGTAATTATGTGTATGGTGGGGGGATATCACTCTAATAATTAAGCTCTTGGCTCTTTGAAGTAAACGTTGCAGGTCTTCCGGATGAGACAGTTTCATGTTACATGTAGTGGTTGGCATGATAAAGAACCCTCACTGCTCAATGGCCCTAAGCACCAAGTAAAAGTCTAAATTTTAAGCCCTTCGGTATATGCTGAAGTTTTTATTAAAGTAAAAAGTTCTCAAGCGGGGCGTAAAACAACACACAATCAACCAATCTGGGTCCTTTGGGTGAGACCTAGGCCTATAAAGCGAGGTCCGAGTAAAGGACAAAATTTGCAGCTCTCCACTTGCAAGTGCATGGTGGAGTCTCCACAGTAGTGAAAAATTCTCAAGAGGGATGTTAAACAACAATCAAACAAACTAGCGCTATTTATCTATGGCATCGAGTCTCTCTTATGACAATTAAAATTTTCTATGCAGTTTTAAAATGATAAATTCTACTTATTGTGATAGGAAAGTAGTATTTCTAATAACGTTTCCTATATATGCATGTGTATTTGAATAATTTTTATTTAAGTAAAAAGTTCTCGAGCAGGGTGTAAACAACATATTATCAACCGATCTGGGCCCTTTGGATGAGACCTATAAACAGATGTCCCATGAAAAAATCCCTCTGCTGTAATTTGGATAAGTCGAAAATATTGCATAGTTTTTAAAAAGCTGAATTGCCCGAATCTATTACATAATAGGACATGTTTTTAAAAAATATATGAAAATCTTACAATGCGGCCTATTTCAAAGACTTCCCATAAAATTAAATCCCTTGTGTGACCCTACTTGGCTCCAGGGTTATGTTCAGAAATAACCAGAAGCCAAATTTGATTCAAAGTGATTCATAATGTTTTAGAAATATGTTTACAAATCAGAAATACAGTAAAATAAACTTTACATATTGAGCACATTGCAATACTCAATACACACACACACACACACAGGTCAAGAATAAGGTCATCTTTAAAATAATGCTCGTTTAATGCAAATAAATAATTTAATAAACAATTAATGCTTCTCCAGACTTAGGGTAAAATTATTTGGAAAATCCTTTTTCCAGAAAATTTCAACAGATTTGTTGATGAGATAGGAGGTATTAAATAAATTTCATGTCCTGGAATGTAAAAAAAAAAATAGTTTTGAGACGGGTCATTTTAGTCAGTCGGTCGGGAGAGGGCAACCAAACATTTTTTAAGATGTTCTATTCTATATTACATGTATTTTTATTAGTAAAGTAGATCTCACTAATAGAATCAATATTCAAAAGAAGAAAAAAAAATTTTAAACAAAGTCGAACAACAAAAGTTTAACTTTTAGATAATAAAATATTTTTATGTTGCAATAAAACCACTGACGACTCTCCATAGATTACTTCCCCCAATGTTTCAAACATCTAGTAAAGGAGAAGTTAACATTACATTTAGACATATTTAAAATTCTCAAATCTTATATTTTCAATAAATAGGTGAGATATAAATCCTGGAATGTTTACAAAATGAATTATTAATTTTGATTAAAATGAAAAGAGGTTTGTTTACAGTGGTAAAAATTGTCTCCCTTGTTGCACATGGTAGCACATTTCTGCAATACATATTTTTTCAAACTAGTAAATATTTATTTCTAAAAAAGACATCTTTTGCCTTTATATATTTTTCTAGAGTTTTTATATGTTAATAAGAATACAAATTACTAATTATAAATAAAGAAAAAAATTCTGTTGCAATTTGTTTGAGGTTTATGACAGTTTGACTGGACTATATAAATAAAATCGTCTGTACACGGACAGGGGTTGGATGATTGCAAGATATAAGACAGGCATTGTTAAATATTATTTTACGGGTATGAAACCTGACCATTTTGTGCACATTTCTGCAATACATATTTTTTCAAACTAGTAAATATTTATTTCTAAAAAAGACATCTTTTGCCTTTATATATTTTTCTAGAGTTTTTATATGTTAATAAGAATACAAATTACTAATTATAAATAAAGAAAAAAATTCTGTTGCAATTTGTTTGAGGTTTATGACAGTTTGACTGGACTATATAAATAAAATCGTCTGTACACGGACAGGGGTTGGATGATTGCAAGATATAAGACAGGCATTGTTAAATATTATTTTACGGGTATGAAACCTGACCATTTTGTGCACATTTTTATGACTGGTTAAAACAAGAAAAGAAATGTATTGAGTTAAACGGTGACTATGCTGAGAAAAGTTACATGTGCTTGTATTTAGCTTTTAACGTCGGGTAACGTCAAAAATTTTCATTTTAGTGCTCCGGGTATGGGTATGTGTCTTTTTTGTATCTGATAAAAATATAACTATTTGTTCTTTGTTTTTGTTGAAAACTTGCATATTTGTAAAATGAAACATGAATTTAATTAGAAATAATAGTTTCATATATTTTGTTATTGTTTGTCAGTAATTTTCAATGTTGTCCACGAACTTTACGGACAATCCTCGTATTGATGAAGTAAATGGTGCATTTGGTAATTAACTTTAGTTTAAAAATAAACGTCTTACATCTGGGTTAAAGAAGTAAGCCAAAAAACGACCCAAGATTAATTAAATAATAGGTTGAAAAATATCATTTGTCTCAACAAAGCAAACTGACACACAACCATCAAGAAGACACCGTAGCATATAGTGGTTAACGCATCCAGTCTTACGCTTATCATGAGCTTTTGAGAGAGTTCGAATAGTTTGTGAAGCCCTTTTTCCCTTTTTACATATCATTAAAACATAAATGAAAATATATAACGTGTATTTATCAAGTTTTTTCATGACATAAACTTGAGAAAGTGTCTTTGGATTATACTCCCCCTATATGTACGCTTCCATTCTTCAAGAAGTATTCTAGGCAATCAAACATAGCATTTCTGTATCAATCACGACAAAATGCAAATCAAGTATCGCACAAACACCAGCAATGACAGCACATTTCATTAAATTCTATATAATTATTTATGTCTGTTTAACTTCTTTCGACTGATAAATGCTTCTCCAGTGATTATGAATGCCTAATTTTTTCCAAACTGTTATTATTTTATCAAAAACAATAAATCTTAATTTCATGCGAATCACAAAATGGATCCGAAAAAGTATAGCCATCGCAAAAATATGTTGCAACCACTTTATAGCATTCACTCAAAACAAGAATATAGCTCAATTTCTCTAAAAAGCGTAATTTATAGAAATCAGAGGATATTTCGTGGGTGGGTGAATTGAGGAGAAAACTTATAAACAATAACTTTTACAACAGAATTTAGTTTGAAAAAATTAAGAACAATTGAAATAATTCAAAATGAGCGAAAATCCCATTTTAACTTAGTAAATGAGAACGGTATCGAATTTTTAATATGTTTCAACTTAAAAATTTTCTCAAATAAATTTACATTGATTCTATAAAGGTTTAATAAGTTTCCTAATTTTAAAGATACTTTTGCCCATATTTTGCTTGCAGAATTTTCTTTTTTACCTATTATGCATCAGAGTACCCAAAGTAATATATAGCTAGTGATCCAAATCAAGTAGATTTTCGATTAGCACTTTGTTTACAGTGATAATTACCTGCACGATTTCGGAGTTCACGTGCGACAGTTGCCACAGCATACCGACTCGCAAATCCATTGATCACCGATTGTGGTTTTGCTGCAAATGCGTGGGATTTTTTGTAAATTTCGATGGATTTTTGAAAGATCTGTCCTCTGTGTTCGAACCCTTCAACTTTCGGTTTAAAAATATTTTCCAAGAAGCGTCTTCCTTTGAGTAACCATTTTTTCATACAAGAGGTATTATTTAATAAACCACTTCCAGGGTTTACGAGGGTCTGGACCGCTGGCCCAAACCCTCTTCTCGCAAACATCGTAGTTCCTCGCAGTACAGCCTCTTAGAGGCTCACGACTCGGCTCACGCAGTAATTTGTCACTATTTACTTTGGCAAATAAATATCGCGATGCATTGTGGTTCTTTTAAACGGTGCGTTAGATTAATTTAAACGTAAACATAATAATATGTAATGAAAATATATTTATCTTTGTGTGTCGACTTGTTTTTTTTTTTTTCAATCTAAAATATACATTTATCAGTGTTCATATTATCGAGAAGAAAGAAAAAATAAATAAAAATAAATAAATAATTGAAAATAAATAGATAAATAATTTAATAAATAAATGAATAAATAAATGAATTAAATCAAATTAAATTAAAATAAAATAAATAAATAAATAAATAAAATATAAATAAATAAATTAATTGATTAATTAATTAATTGATTAAATTAATAAATGAATGAATAAATAAATAAATAAATAAATAAATAAATAAATGAAATAAAATAATTAATAAAGTAAAACAAAACAAAACAAAATTAATAAATAATAGATAAATAAATAAAACTTCATTTTATCAATACATTGAGAACCATGATATAAGTGAAAATAATACAAATAGCATTTATTTTGTAGGGCAATCTTAATTTGTATAATTTTAAGGTATGTCACTCGTGTTAAAACTTTGTTAAATCAAGGATATTTTGAGAAGTATAATTTTGATTAGTACTCATATAGTGTAACTCAAAATCGCAGAGAAAATAGGGGGTCAGTGTGCACCTTACTGATCTACGGTACAATTTAGTTGACCTTTTTGCATTAGATTTTAACTCTTTGGTTAATTACATTAACCTTTATTATATTTTATCAGATGTAATAATAGCAATAAATATAATCTTATTTTACTTAAAATTTGAATAATATTTATCATTGGAAAAAAATCTTGCAAATCAATGCTCGTAAATTTTTGTGTGATCTTTTGCACTAAAAAGTAATATGTTTGGGGGTTTAAAAAAAGCAATAAAACATTTTCTTATATCAAACGTTTTACGACTTGAGTGCTGATCAGTCACAAGTATTGAGTAGTTTAAAATAATGAAAGAAAAAATTGTGGTCAGTGATGTAAATTTTGAAATATTGGTCAAAACATGTGATTTTCAGGCGAATGGCGTAAATTTTATCATGATTTCTTTAACATATCTTCATATTTTGGCAAAGTTTGTTGAGGGAACTTTTAATTGATAACACTAATATAATCAGGGAATGATATACTAAGTATATAGGTCGGTCCCTTATATAATATTTAAAAAAATGACTTTCTCGATAAGTACAAAATCAAGCTATGGATATTTGGATAAAATTGTTGCAGGGGAGTCTAGTCCAACCCCCTCCCAAAATAAAGATTTTACTTTTGAAAGTGTTCGTTGAATCCACATCCACTTCTTTTGTATGAAAAAAATGCTTACGAATGACGCTATAAAGCGACCATCAGAATTTAGGAGCGTAACAAAAATCTAATTTTAATCAGATTGAACTGAGAATATAACTTGTATTGTGCCAAATATAATTGAAGTAAAAAAAAAGTGGGAAGAGTAGCATTTTAAATGTACGAGGGGTTATCAAAAAGTTCGTGGACTGAAGCTATAAAATTAGTTCTATAGTCTGTGCTTTCAAAATTTATATAGAACATAAAACAACAAAAAATAAAGAAATGTTGAAAAATTTAACCTGATACGTTCATTATTTGCCAAATTATTATAAAATGAAAACGACATTATATGATCACCCGGCGCTGTCGTCGTTTATTTCCATGACGTCCGATAACGTCATTGTTTTTTCAATGTCCGTTTCTTCTACCTCATACACTTTTTTGATGAGATTCCCTGGAGCCGAGTAAGGATTTAAACCCGCCTTGTTTATATGACTTTACAATGTCATGAACAGTGGCCTTCAATGAATATATTATTCCAAATGAATTAACATACTGGGAGAGATCCGCGCTTGATTGTAATTTTGCTTTTGGGAGTTCAATATCTACAACACATGATCAACGTCATTTTTGACGTGATTGATTTTTCACAACTTGACTGCAAATCGGATTTAACTGTGTATCCCTTTTCTCTCTGAATCTATTTTGACATTAAAAGACAAGCACTCTGGATGCATATTATTTCTCACTAGCCAGTTTCAACATATTTCAGGTCTATACCAGTTTTTCCGGAAGCAAAACTTTACAGAATGTTGGAAACGGAAACCCCTCCCCCCTTTTGACGTCATTTTCAAGGCCTCATTTGTTTGTACATTCCGTGTAAAATTTACGCTAAAATTTCATAGAACTTCCAGAATGAAGTGAAATTTTCATATTTTATGGAACAATTGTGTCCCAACACATACCTGAATTAACGTGAATTTCGGATGTCAAATGATCATATCAAAAGAGTTTTTCTTAGTTACACATAGGTCGCAAAAACGTCGTTTTAAAGGTTGCGCCGCCTGGACATACCATTGCTTACAAAAACATAACTGATTTATTTAAAAATAAAATTCATGATTTATGGTTTATTCTTTAGATAGAAAAGATGATGCTAACTAGATATTTTAAAATTCATTGGTGTACCTAGAGCAGTTTTAATTTTATGACGCTAGTCCACGAACTTTTTGATAACCCCTCGTACATGTATTTAAGATATTTTTATTCAAATCATGCCACCTTGCATTTGGTAGAGAGAGGCTATAATTTAGAGAATTAGAGTTTAACTCATCCTGTAAGTACATAATTCTATTTGAATAACCCTGGGTACAATGTGCGCTATATTAATAAAAGTCCTATTTTGTATTCATATGAAGCATAATTTGTCTAAAATCTTGCACGTGAAAAAAAGAAAACACTTACTGTGGCCTTAAGCTATGTAAATCAACAATGGTTATTTCCATTCTTATGTCGATAAAATACGAGGGTTGTCCGTAAAGTTCGTGGACAACATTGATAATTACTGACAAACAATAACAAAATATATGAAACTATTATTTTTAATTAAATTCATGTTTCATTTTACAAATATGCAAGTTTTCAACAAAAACAAAGAACAAATAGTTATATTTTTATCAGATACAAAAAAGACACATACCCATACCCGGAGCACTAAAATGAAAATTTTTGACATCACCCGAGGTAAAAAGCTAAATACAAGCACATGTTACTTTTCTTAGCATAGTCACCGTTTAACTCAATACATTTCTTGTGTCGTTTTAACCAGTCATAAAAATGTGCACAAAATGTTCAGGTTTCATACCCGTAAAATGAAATTTAACAATGCCTGTCTCATATCTTGCAATCATCCAACCTCTGTCCGTGTAAAGACGATTTTATTTACGGAAATACGGCAAGTCATGATCACGTTACAAAATTCATTTTTTACAGCACTTCAATCTCGGACTGATGGTTTTCCTCCACGCATGTCATCATATAAACTTCATTCCGTCCGAAAATATTATATGCCAACTAAATACTAGTAAACGATTTCTTTTACTATGTTTTCCCGATTGTTTACAGAATGAATTGGTCTCTGTAGGTGTTTTTCCGATATCTACGCAGAATTTATCACTGTTCACTGCTTCACCTATTCCGAAAACGTCTTTTTTTAACAAGTCCAGTCCTGTCTTAATGTCTTCTAACGTTCATTGCTCAGCCATTTTGAAACTTTGAGCGTTCAAATTTTGCAGGTTTGATGTGACAACTTCTGTTAACCTCAAAATGTAAAATTCTTCCAGATTTCCCAAGAATTTTATAAAATACAAATGAAATTTATAAAATGATGAATAATTTTTTAATTAAAAATTTTCTGTGCACCGGGTCTCCATTCCAAGTCTGATTTGGAAGCCATAATTGTAATTAAACATTTGAAATTGAATAATTTTTTTTTTTTTACATTTTTCTGTTCACATTTTGTAAAGGATTAGAAATATGCCTATAATAAATATCAATGACGCAACTTATATTAAATTTTTAGCTTGTCCACGAACTTTACGGACAACCCTCGTATATCCAGGTGAGCTGGAAATAAAATCATATTTCAAGCACCCATGATTATGTAGGGAATAAAACTTCACCTGGGACACCAATTCATGCCAAGGGTACTGTATACAGGGTTATTTTCGCCCCGTTTAATTTTCGCCCCTTCATACTTGCAAACAATTTTGCCCCGTTTTAAATTCGCCCAGTCATAATTTTATTTAAGAAATTATACTGTACTATTTCATTTCGCCCCGATTTAAATTCGCCCAAACGAGGGAAGGGCGAAAGGGGCGAAAATAAAACGGGGGCGAAAATTTCCCTGTATACAGTGTTACATAAGCTCCCCAATTTCACTGAGTTGCAGTTCGTCTGGTTGTGCGTATCTACGCTAGCTTGGTTCTTGGAATGTCAAGATTGAAAGGTATATAAGAATATTTTGTGGAAAAAATGGATGATCTACACATGGAATCTTCTGTGGATGACTTGGAATTGGCATGTATATATAGTATTTCTGAATCTTGAGAATATATATTTGTATACAGTGTATTGAAAATAAAAAGCTAGCGAACAGCATCCTGTTTACGACACACATGTTTGTTGTTTATTTAGCACAAAATTAATCTACATTCGGAAGAACGATGTGAGAGAGAATATAACTTGCATTGACTTGTGTGCCAAATACATTATTTTATATTGAAGTCAGGACAAAAAACAGTGGGAGGAGTAGCATTTTATATGTATTTAAGATATTTCTGTTCAAATCATGGCGCCTTGCATGCGGTAGAGAGAGGCTGCAACCTAGATGATTAGCGTAAGCATGTAATTATATAGTTCTGTTGGAATAACCATGGGTACAAAGTGTGCCACATAAATAGAAGCCCTATTTTGTATTCATATGAAGCACAATTTGTCTAATAGATCTTTTACGTGAGAAGAAGTAAACACTTGCTGTGGCCTTAAGCTATGTCAATCAACAATGGTTATTCCATTCTTATGTCAATAAAATATATCCTGGTGAGCTCGAAATAAAAGCAGTTTTCAAGCACCATGATTAAGTAGGGAATAATTAAAAGTATAAATGAAAAGAAAGCTACTCCTTAAACTTCAACTGGGACGCCAATTAATGCCAAGGGTATTACATAAGCTCCCCAATTTTCCTGAAGTGAGATAAAACTTCATTTTATTTCTGGAATTTTGCATTGTACACTGTATTTCCAATTTTAGACGGTGGCTATATATAGCCACAGACTATTGCTGCTGGTCTGGGCTATGAATAAACAACAGTGTAAACACACGGGGACCCTAGCGGAGATTTTTGCAGAGTCAAAATAATGAAAGTAGACTTGTTTCGATGTTTGAAAATAAAATGTACATAAATAACATGGTTAACAAATACTTTCAAGTTATTTCAAAGACATTTCGTTGATAGACACTAAGCCTAATTCCTGTTATCAATATTTCTCCCTTCATGATTATTCATTGAATTACGCCGAACTACAACTAACTCGTACACCAACCGACTCGTATATTCGTATGAAAACTACAGAAGTCAATTCGTACACATTATTTTCGTTTTTTCTCACATGTGCGAAAAGAATATTTGACGAAAAATATTTGGAAATAATTGTTTCACTTTCTAACTGTGAAATCAAATATTTTTTTATTGCTAAACAACATATGTGCGGATGTTTCTTAAATACTACATGTATTTTGTGGAATTTTTATACAATAAAACTTAATAGTTTATTGTAATTTAACTAAGTCTTTTGATTGTGTGGTTTTCTTATATCTGTTTCTATATATGCTATATTAGAAAACCGAATGCATGCATTTTAGGAAAGAAGAAAAAAGAGCACGACATCTTAATCAGTTAATAAAAGGGTTATCGGAGGTACATACGATGCAATAAAATTTGCAAAGTTTAGTACTATTCTATTTCTAAAAAATAAGACTTTGCCTGATTATCTCGGACACTAAAACGACTTAACGGTTACGGATAATAATTTGTCAAAGCTATAATTACAAAGACTGTAACGGAAAAAAGTTACATGTACCCATATACATGTATTTCAATCCTATTTCGAAACTCTATCGTACCTCTGATAAAATTTACCCTTTAAAAAGTGTACGAAAAAGGTACTGAAATACTAGTACATACAAATGTACTAGTATATATTCGGATTTTTATGAGATTTTAGTGGGCTGAATTTTTGTCAGTCTTCTGCAGGTGTTCACAAAGCTATGTATTGCGCAATGACTTGCAGGGCCATTGGATATTATAATATTACGTATGAGAAATTGCATCGTCGCAAACCACAGCCAAAATGAACGATCGTCTCCCATTCTGGAGAGAGCTACATATATATACAGACTCCGACCGTGACTTGAGACGACGAAAAAATAAAGGCAGAAAAATATTTTGTTATTCTGTTTTTCTTTCTCTCTTTCGAGTAGTATACGAGGGGTTGTCCGTTAAAATCGTGGACAAGGCGTTTTCTCGAAAAATAATGGGCGCTGTAAGATGAAATTTTTAGCAAGCGTTTATTTATCATATTTTAGTGTATCTGAATTATTTTGATAAAATATAGAAAAATTGAATATTTTATTAACATTAGCGATCTATGTTAGCGGATCAAAGGATATGATTTTAATCAGATTGATTAAAGGAAGTATCATGTAGCTCAAATATGGTTCGTATATGTTAGTCAATAAGTAAAAAAAAAATTATCAAATTGCATATATTGCCCAATAATATCGCAGTTTTCAATAAATAAGATACGGATCTAGAGTTCCAGACCACCCCCACCCAACACACACCCCTTGGATTTTGCAGAGATTTTTTTTTACACTAAACCAAGGTTACTTTAAATGACCCTGGACGCCCCCCCCCACCCCCCGAAAACGCTGACCCCTCATCAAATAAGAGAATATGCTAAGTGGCTTTGAAAAGTACTAGGCTTCTATATACTAGTATGAAACTTTAAAAGTTAACCTCACCCCATCCTTCCCCCAAATAGGTTTTTCATGTTTGGGAAAGGAGTTTATGTTTGTTTGTTTGTTTGTTTATTTGTTTGCTTTTTTTTGTTTTTTTTTTCGCTTGTCAAGAAAATTATGGGCTGGATTGTTTTATTTGAAGTGGACCCCCCCCCCCCGGAAAAAAACAGGATCTGAGCCTGTACACATATGAATAATATGATACAGGAAAGATAAATGCCCTGATGAACAGGATAATCAAGGCTGTTACTGATGCGCAATATATTTTTTTTATTTTAATTCTTTATTTTTTTTTTTTGGGGGGGGGGTCGACATATCAATATCAATAACTCATGAAGTTTCAGTCAAAGTCTCACAAGATTTCGGTAACTTGTTGATTAAACATGAATTAAAATGTTTGAGAATAAATCTGGATAACATATTCGAAAGGATAGTAAAAGAAATTTACACCGTAGGGCTACAAGGATGAGACTTAATTGTACTCCTGTACACGGTGTGGTGGCATCTTTGCCATGGAATGCGCAGTAGACCTTGTTCCATGTGCATTTTGACTAACAAAGAAAATGGTTCCGCATTGCAATTTATGCTCTGTAAATGGCCATAAAAATGCATGCTCAAATTCAATTTTAACCAGGGGCCTTGGCCCCTCCCCCCACCCCTCCCTGCAGACTCTGTGCCCCCAGGCCCACTACTGATTTTCCTGATTTCTCCGAAAACAGTATCCCCCAAACCTGGAGTAATCGCTGTCCTATATTCCTTCACCTTATTTCTAAGCAAAAAAAGATACGGATACACTCACATCTTGCCTTAATTTCTTTTCTTTTAAAAGGGTCAATCTAATAGATAAAAAGGGTATATATAATATATATATATATATATGATCCCCTATTATATGTATTCCGATATACTAGTATATATGATTTCGATACCGATAATATATTCTATTAATAAATACATTCCGAGGTTTGCCAATTGGATCCTGATATATATAAATTTGCGGGATTTGCGTTCCAAAATAATGATGACGTAGAAAAACTTCCGCGCCATCTAGCGTTAAATCAGGTAATGTATGTTTTTTGCACGCCATCTAGCGACAATTCAGTGAATAATCTTTGGTTTTGCATTGGTGATCGTTGGTTTCGCATCGGAGTCTGTTGATTTTGCAAACGAGTCTGTTGATTTTGTTTTTAATGTTGTCTGTTTTATGTTTCATTATGTTTATAAAATTAGTTGTTAGTTTTGCATAAACGTCTTTTTTACCCTTTCCGCCGCCCATATACATGCATTGTGAAAAGTTGAAATAAACTTTTTATAATTTCAATATCATTTTACAAATTCTTACAACATTTTGTCTTATATTATTTAATGCCAGTCGCCATTTGTCGTAGCGGGTTTGCTAGAGTCACGGACCTGGAGTAGTCTATCCTTATGTCGCGGATTCGATTCCCACTGCGGGATATGGAGATCGACCCTTAATTCAGATCGAGATCCCGTGTCGCAGTAATTGCTAGCCAGAAAATATCTCTCACTGCTCAAAACTTTATTTTCGAAAGGGACGTTAAACAAACAAATTCATTCATGAATGCCATCGTCTTTTAGTACTCACAGTACTTTGATTAATGTCATTTCTGACAATTTTCCTTTTTCATTTCCAACATTTTTTTTTTCATATTTCCGGAATTTTTGCAGGGTCCCTGGTGATTTATTGTGAGCAAGAAGAAGGAAATGGAATTTTTTAGAAATATTTCAAACAATATTTTCAAAATATATGCCTTATGATTTTCATCAGATCGTAGCTTAGCTGATTTCATACTTAAAAAGTTAAAATTGAAAATGAATGATTTTGTTAAGGAGATGGAGGAAAATTCACAACACTTACATGTACATGTGCCTCACTGATAAGAAATCGTTCAAATTATTATTTTTGCTTCTATGAACATGATGAAATTAAGCTTAGCAATTATTTCCATTTCAAGAGTTTAATCATGATTCAATCTTTTCTTTCCAAATGAATTCTTTAATCTTACCTTCAGTGTGAAATGTTTTACCTGTTAGATATGAAAACTTTAAAATGCGGGAGATAAAAACTTAAAATGCCAAAGATAAAAAAAACTTTTAAATGTCGGAAATAACAGTAAGACTCAGCTATAATGAAGTCGCTGGGACCTATGTACATACATGTAAATTTTACTTCACTATATCTGTAATATTTTTTATATCTTTATGGGGAACTTGTTAAATTAATATAGCTGGGGATCCAATATAACTTTGCTTTATCCATGAATTTGCAATATCCATGTTCTTAATAAACAATTAGGTTTTACATGTACTGTAAAACTATACAAGAGGCCCATGGGCCTTATAGGTCACCTGAGTATTATGCAACAACTTTCCAGTGATTGAATTTGATTCATGTTTTAAGCCAGATGCTATGGCATTCACAATTTTGAAATAGGCACCATTGATCATCATATCAATACACTTAGCAGTTGCTTAGTTTGTTTACTTAATACCTATATGCAGGGTAAGGGAACAAAAAATGCATTTCAACTAATCAGTAATATTCAGCAATAATCAATAGTGCCCCTACCACACATGAACCCCTGACCCTTAGGCCTTGATATTTGATTAATACCAAGGAGCAGATTTCAAACCATTCATTCATTTTCAGTATATAAGTACAGCCCCCCCCCTTCTATGGTACCCTGACCCTGGGGCCTTGAAATTCACAATTCTGGAAGATATGGGCCCTTGTCCAGCATAACTATATAGGTAGTTCATCTGCTTAATACCCTGGAGCAGAGAAGAAAATTTTCAAAGATTTAATGTATTTTCACTATATAATCAATAGAGCCCCGCCCTGACACCAGAACCCCTGACCCTGGGGCCATAAAATTCACAATTTTGGTAGAGGCACTCTTGCTCATCATAACTATGCACTTAGTTTGTTTGGTTAAAACCCAGGAGCAGAAAAGATTTTCAAAGAATTCATGTATTTTCACTATATAATCAATAGAGCCCCGCCCTAACACCAGAACCCCTGACCCTGGGGCCAAACAAATTCACAATTTTGGTAGAGGCACTCTTGTTCATCATAACTATGCACATAGTTAGTTTATTTAATACCCTGGAGCAGAGAAGAAGATTTTCAGAGAATTCATGTATTTTCACTATATAATCTATAGAGCCCCGCCCTAACACTAGAACCCCTGACCCTGGGGCCATAAAATTCACAATTTTGGTAGAGGCACTCTTGCTCATCATAACTATGGGCTTAGTTGGTTTATCTAATACCCAGGAGCAGAGAAGAAGATTTTCAAAGAATTCATGTATTTTCACTAGATAATCAATAGAGCCCCACCCTAACACCAGAACCCCTGACCCTGGGGCCATAAAATTCACAATTTTGGTAGAGGCACTCTTGCTCATCATAACTATGCACTTAGTTAGTTTATTTAATACCCAGGAGCAGAGAAGAAGATTTTCAAAGAATTCATGTATTTTCACTATATAATCAATAGAGCCCCGCCCTAACACCAGAACCCCTGACCCTGGGGCCATAAAATTCACAATTTTGGTAGTGGCCCTCTTGCTCATCATAACTATGTGCTTAGTTGGTTTATTTAATACCCAGGAGCAGAGAAGAAGATTTTCAAAGAAATAATGCATTTTCACTACCTACTTATTTAGCCCCGCCCTAGCACTAGAACCCCTGACCCTGGGGCCATGAATTTCACAATTTTGGTAGAGGACTCATTGCTGATTACAATCATGCAAACAGTTTGACTGCTTGATGTCCAGGAGTTAAGGAGAAGATTTTTAAAGATTGCATTAATTTTAGTGGTTTTGGCCCCACCCCTCAGGCCCCAGAGGGGCAGGGACCATGAAATTCACAATTTTTGTTCCCCTTCAGCCATAGATGCTTTAGGCCATATTTGGTTGAAATTGGTTCAGTGGTTTCAGAGAAGAAGCTGAAAATGTTCAAATGTTAACGCACGACGCACAACGCACGACGACGGACGAAAACGGATAGCAATAGGTCACCTGAGTTTACTCAGGTGACCTAAAAATGTTGGAAATGAAAAGTTGAATATTCTGAAAAATTCCAGAATGAAATTCAGCCAAGCTAAAAATGGTATACATCTCAAAAACCACTTTTCCATTATTAGTAATTTCAAAACTAGTATCTATGCAAGCATCTTGAAATTGTGCAGATTCATATTTGATCAAATTGACCCCAGCAGCTTGTAGGGATTAACAGTAAACTTTTAGATAAAAATCAATTTTCAGTTGTTTATTAGTGAAAAAACTTAATCAAGAGTTGTTAAAACAAACAGCAAGGGATCTGAATATTATAAGTGGATCTGGTTCACAGAGAATGATACCAAGCTAGAGAGTTCGAAATAGATGTAAAGTCAATTCTCTTGAGAAAGCTTTTGGTAGAGTTATCCTTTTTGGCATCTCTTTTCAGTAAATGGGTAGCGGCCAACCAAACAACCGAAACCTTTATCATCTCCAATGGTGGAGATTCATTCTGGTTCAGCCATTCTGGGAATAAAATACACATCTGTACAATATCTGCAGCAACTTTCGGACTCGGTCTAAGATTAGGATCCTTCTTCAGTAACTGCTTTGTCAGCTTTACTATTGGTTTTGGTACTGCCACTGGAAGAGGTGGTAAGCTTTCCTCTGCGTATGAACTACTATTGAAAGGGCCTTTGTAGAAAGGATTTTCCTCCCCAAATATCTCATAGACTAAAGTTCCAGCAGTCCAAATATCTGACTTTCTGTAGTCAAGCCAAGCATTCCGGCCAGGTTCCATTGCTGCTATCTCAGGGGACATTAACGCAGCATTCCCCCCTTTGTCAATGTTACTGGTGTTGTATGGGATCATTAGTCCATAATCAGGTTCAGCTAAACAACAACCAAAGTCACTTATCACCAATTGTGGATACCCACTCGAGACATCTACCAGAATGTTATCGCTTTTCAAGTCTCTATGTGCTATGCCATGTTCTGTCATGTGTGCAATTCCTTCCAATAACTGGGCTAGCAGAGAGCATCTAGTATTCAAGTTGACATCATTTTCTGAAAGGAAGCTCTTCAAAGTCATGTCATATTTCTTCATCACCAAGAAGAGAGTTTTGTTTCTCCCAAGTCCGCTGTCTGGATTTAACCTGGTTGGAAGGGCAGCGGGATACCTTAAATCATCACTCTCGATCTTTGGAACATCGTCAATGAAGATGCCTTGCATGTCCACAATGTTTGGGTGAGGAGGAAGACTTTTGAGTTTCACTCGATTTCTGGTCAGCCAAATAGACTTTTCCTCCTGTTGTAGCAAAAACCTTGCAGGGATCATTTCCTTCATCATTCCCCTAAATATGACATCAGCATTGGATTCCAAATCATAATTGAACATCATCTTAATGGCCAGGCCATACTCTACCTCTGTCTGAAGAAGTGGTGTCTCATCAGATTCTTCACTATAAGTAGTAGTAGTAGTAGTAGTAGAAATATCTGGATTGTTTCCCTCTAAACGAAAATTGGATTCCTCAGGTATAATTTCAATGTCATCATCAGACTCATTTATGACTTCGAAACTTGATTCTGTGTCTGTTGACGCCTCTGTTTCATCTGTTGTGTAGGAATACTCATCAGGTATGTAGCTTCTCATCTCTTCATTCTTGAATCTTGCTTCATACACAGCGGAATTACAACCTTGCCCAATCAACTGTCCTATTTGGAAGTCTCTGAATGTTGCAGCAGAAAAATCATTCTCCTCTTGGGATGACGGATTTGTTTTCATGGAGAATACATTTCTAATAGAGCTTGTGACTTCATCATCTTCTTTGACAGCAGCTGTTGACAGCATTGCAGCCACAAAGGAGAAGATGGGTCGGCGATTCCTTGAAAAGTCCATTGCTGTATAATTGAAAAATAAAGATCATGTAATTAAAAATCCTTGTACCAAATAAGTAAAAGTAATGTAAAATATGTTGATCATTGATAACAAGAGACCCATGGGCCATAACGCTCACTTGAGTCAATATGGCCCTGTTGTTCATCATCATCATATTTTTTAAACAAACTCAAATCTACACAACCTCAAGTACTTCTACATCAATGTGACAACAAATGACTTTGCTGTTCTTAAGAAAAAAATTTGGAGATATTTTCCTTTACAACTATTCTGCCCACTGTGGCCCCACCCTTCATTAGGGGGTCACAATTTGAACAGAAGAGTCTACATTATGAAAAGAAGGTTTCATCGAAGTTTGTGGTTCTTGAGAAGAGGAGTTTTAAAAGATATCACCAATTTTCACTAATTCTTAATTATCTCCACTTGAAAGAGGGCAGATAATTTGAAGATATTTTCATTTCCATTCAGTCATTCACCTAGGACTGATGCTTTGTGGCAAGTTTGGTTAAAATTGGCTAAGTGGTTCTTGGAGAAGAAGTAAAAAATGTAAAAAGTTAACAGACAGACGGACGACAGACAAAATGTGATCAGAAAAGCTTATTTCAGGCTTCAGCTCAGGTGAGCTAATGAAGTTAGGTTTCAGCTCAGGTGAGCTAATGAAGTTAATCAACAAAAACTAAAACATTTTATTTGTTATCCTTTCATGTACAGTAATAAAATCTGATTACATTATTTATACATAAAATGTATTTACAAATTACAAAAAGCTGAGAAGACGGAAGTGTCAGCAGCTGGTCAGTGTGACACACGCATATACATATAGATATATTACTGGCATATTACCTGCACGATTTCGGAGTTCACGTGCGACAGTTGCCACAGCATACCGACTCGAAAATCTTTTTATCGCCGATGATGGTTTTGCTACAGGTGTGAAGACATTTTTGTTAATTTCGATGGATTTTTGTAAGATCTGTCCTCTGTGTTCCAACCCTTTGACTTTCCGCTTCAAAATGTTTTCCAAAAAGAGCCTGCCTTTGATTAACCATTTTTTCATTAAAAAGTTATTGTTAAATAAACCACTTCCAGGGTCTACGAGGGTTTGGACCAGCGGCCCAAACCCTCCTTTCGCAAACATCGTTGTTACACGCAGTACTTACAACCTCGCAGAGGCTCACGCAATATACTGTCAATGTTTATTTTGGGAAATAAATATCGCGTTGCATTGTGGTCCTCTTAAAATGGTGCGTTAGATTTCAATGCATGGGAATCACAGTCTGATTAAAACCAGCCCCTTCTCCTTTCACTCGTCAGGGACCCTGACGATTGAAAGGAGCTCAGAAGGGGGCTGGTTTTAATCAGGATGTAAGAATCATAAATATATAGTAGATGTTTTAATATTCGGATAAAATTCAAATTTTTGCAAGGGACTCTGGTCCGTCCCCCCCCCCATTACTTTTTATGAAATCCACACCTACTTCTTTTGTATGAAAGAAATGCGGGTTACGAAAAAAATATAACACATACCTCACACATAAGCGTTGGAAGGTAATTAAAAGTAGGAGGTGGTTAATCAAGGAGGGGGGTGTCAAACCTGAAAAGAACTGAACAGGCAAATAAATCTATAGGGGAATTTCGTTATCCAAACCTGAAACATGTTAAGACCCCCTCCCTTAGCGGCGTTAGCCCCCTCCAGTTCCGACGCCTATGTAACATGTGCATCACCATTCCCGCTTGACACATATTTTTCAAGTAAGTTGAAATTTGACCCCCACCCCCTTTTAAAAGCGATGTCATGTGGCTGTTGCACGTATGTATTTTTTTAAATCGAAATTATACGAAATTCCAATTTAATGATTAATGAATTATATCAGGGACATATATATATACTATTAGTATAGTTAGTGTATAGGTCCCTGATTATATGTCCTGACCTCCATTTCGAAATCATTGTTTTTCTTCAGTTTTCCTCAGATTAACTCCTTGGTTGGTCAAAAGCTCTACGGCGCTTTTGTATTGTTATTTGTTTGAAAATCTGACATTAAAATAAAATTCTTGATAAATAGACTTTGAAATTTAACTTATCACATTGAACATGTGGAAAGGTGATATCATAATAATGGCATCATTTACCATAATATATTTCACCCAATTTTACCACAGTCAACATGGTCAAGATCGATTGTCTTCAGCCAAATGCAGCTATATCACCCACACCATTCGCGCGTAATGTCGTTTCTACTTTACATGTAAAACATAAATTTGCAAAGAAACAAGTCTTACAGATCGTGCAGATTGATCGTGCAAAAACTTTGTTCAATGAAACTGTTAAATTTATGCTTATATTCAATGGTTGGCCTTGCATAAGTGATATTTTCCAAAAATGCCCGCTATAATGTTCCGATTTAGTATCCTTAACAGGCGCGGATCCAGAAATTTTTTCCAGGGGGGTCCACCCCAGTCAAAAAAAAAAAAATCCAATCCCAGAAATTTCTTGACAAGCAAAAAAAAAAAAACAAACAAAACAAAAAAAAAACAAAAAACCTAAACTTGCCCAAATGTGAAAAACCTATTTAACTGGGGTGGGGTTGGGTGGGGTGGGGTGGGGGTAATCTATGACTTCTAATGCCTCAAATCTTTCACTTTTCATACCCATTTCACATATTCGCGTATACCAGAGGGGGGTCAGCATTTTCCAGGGGAGGTCCATGGTAACTTTTTTCTTGTTTTAGCATATACATTTTTTAACCTGGTAAATTCCAGGGGGGGGTCCTGACCCCCCCTCCCAACCCCCCCCCCCCCTCTAGATCCGCGCATGCTTAAAAAATACAGTGTAAATCAAACGTGCCCGAAATTCGTTCCGCTTCAGTTCATAAATCCCGCCCACAATGGCTGTTCTATTCAAAGGCTTTTCCGAACAAGTAATAGATTTTAACAAATATGATTAAGATATTAGGCACATTAAGTATATATTTTATATAAAATATTAAAAAGGAACGATGTGTTAAAAATTTAATTTTAAAAGTCTTGTTCTTTTAATATGCTGTTAGTTTTCACTCTTCAAAATGAATACCAGGGAGTAAGTTATAATGGCAGTAATGTTTTGACACCTGAGCATGGTTTAAATGGGGGTATTAGGATACGAAGCCATGGATTAATTTAAGTGTGATTTTCAGATTAAAGGTCGGTATTAAGTTGTGAAAATATTTAAATAATCAAATGGCTTAAGTCTATCTTGTCTTTTGCTTGAAAATAACTTTAAATCTCGCTGCGGCATATTTGATGTCGTTTGGTGCTGTTAGCACGAGTTTGCAAGAGAGTGATTTCACTTGCCCTGATTGATAATTTGATTTTAGGACATTTATTAGATTGTTATATTTAGAAGATGCTGAGAATGTGCTGGATTATATTGAATCAGATTCTTCCGTTTTAGCATTGCAAAGCAGTAACAATTGCAATGTCGACATTCTCGCCGTGGATTGCTGCTTATCGATCAGAGAGTACTTTCTCAGTTTATGAAATGAACATACATGTGTAGGCCTATGTAAACAAACGGAAAATTAATTAATCGGCATTTTCTTTTATTACAGATGTGAAAAACGGCGAAAGAGGAATAATGGCTTCCTTGGGATGGCAGGGAACAGGTGTATGTTTGATTTTTCATATGATGATACTACATTATAGGCCTAGTGTGTGTGGTGATTCGAGTTCCATAGTTATTCCCTTTACAATCCCAGTGAATACATTCATAACGAAGCTTTCCACCAGCCATGCTGAATTCAACACCAATAGAAAGCTAGCCAAATCATTCTTCCATATCTCTGAGGATGGAAAATTAACAACGAAAAAGGAATTGTTTTCACATGTTGGAAAATCATTTTCTCTCTTTCTATCAAATGACTTCAATGAATATCCATTCATTGACACTTTACATTTAAACATAAGTCCCTCATCGGAGCTAAAAGCATTTTCCAGTCAGACTTTTTATGGCACGATTCAGGAAAATCTGCCACCTGATTCAGAAGTGAAATGGAAGGAAAAAATCCATCTAAATTTTCATGCAGTGAAATACACTTTACAACCTTCAAATAAAAAATTCATAGTGAACATTACAACAGATTCCACATCTATCTCTCAAGTGAAAATTGTGACTACAATTGAGCTAGATCGTGAAAGTGCGAGTGAATACAATTTCATTTTAAAGGCTTGGCTGAATGATTCTGTATACACATCTACCATTTTAAAAATCAAAGTCCTTGATATCAATGACTGCATTCCAAAATTTTCTCAGAAAATTTATAAAAGTACAATTTATCTAGATAGTATACTTGCACCTAATACCAAGGTATTGAAAATTTCTGCATTTGACCAAGATTTAGCAGATCAAATAATCTACAGTCTAAGTGGTACAACAGCCTTTGCCATTCATCCAAATTCAGGTTATTTGACTACAAATGCAGTACGTCCAGGAAGCTATAACTTCAAAGTCTATGCAACAGATACCAGTGGAAAACAATCACATGCATTAGTATCTATCCGCATCCTCCAAAGTACTCTAAAGTTTAGACCATTCCATCAAATTTCCAAACGTCAAGCAAAATTCATGACAGTGGAAAAAACCTATGTTGTTCTAGAAAATCAAACAGCTGGAACTGTTGTCTTCAGTGTGGCCTCTGTACCAGCAGCACCGCCAGGGACGGAGTTTTATTCCATTCTCTACGACTCTATTCAGGCTTTTCAGGTGGACACGAGGGGGAATGTCTACCTGAAGAGTGGCCGCATCCTAGATTATGAGAATCCCCAACACAGAAATGTGACAGTCCGCTTCAACATCACCTCCTCCCTATCCCAAGGTTTGTATCTTTACATTAGATTAATGTAGGGTTGTTGCTAAGACCCAGGGGCTGGGGTATTTGCACCTGTAATGAAGTAACCCTCTAACTATACTGGTATTTCCCCTCAGCCCTTAGCTGGGGGAGAAACCCAAAACTCCAGCTCCTGTATTTTAAAGGCCCCCTACTATTTCAATCTTTGGGACGATCCTGAAAGTAGTTGAAACTCTCAATTTGTACATGTTATATATGCTTGTCATAATCCAGTTTTCAAAGGTAAACATCAACTACACCTGTATTAGATTTTTATAGTGATGGGAAATCAGAATTCTTTTCATAATTTGATTATCGGAATAATCGGATGCACTATGATCGATTATTCATCGATTGATTTTAAGCATTAAATTTGTTCATTTTTGAATGAAGAATACACAAGTTAAAATTTCTGGAGTGATTTTTAGAACACATTTTTTGTATCATTGGATTCATTTATTAGATAATTATTTAGGATTTAATTAAATTTTAAGAGGAATGAACAAAAAATCAAAGAAATAATTTGCTTTTTACCAATATTTTGATTAATCAATTATCAGTCGGTTATCTGGAATCAGAGGCCATTTCCATTCAATAATCAATTTTAATCGATACATCACTAGATTTTTAGCTCATTTATTGAATGATTTGAAATTGTTATGTAGATAGGGAACTAGGTTTGAAGTTGATATGTGTAAGTTGGTTAAGTGTAGTGCTGTGCGATATTACCGGTTAACCGGTGTATCCCGATTTTGTTCTTCACAATACGTATCGCGGTATTATTTTGTGAATACCGGTTCGGGTTCGATATCCTATAAATTGTTACAAAAAGAGTTATTTGCCCCTTTCAAGGTAAAATATGGCGGCAAGCAGCATGAAGCAGGGCTCCCACTGGACCGAAAATATTTTTCGCCACTTTTAGCGACAAAAGGAAAGGCATACTTACATCTGATTTCTCGACAATGCAATGCACTTTATGTTAGTCCTTTTTTTAATTATGTTTATCTGACACAGACATTGTTTTAAATTTGTTATGTTTAAAGCTTTAATAATGGTAGTATCCATTTTAAAAAAAACTTATGTTTGAATTATACAATAAATTTGATATTGAATTGATATCAATCAACTCTTGACAGAAAATGTTCTCTTGTTTTTTTTTTTTTTTTCGCCGGGGGGGGGGGGATGAAGACCTAGTATTAATATGACATTTTTTAAAAATGGAAATTTTCATCATTTCATTAATCAATTTGTGAAAAGAAGTAATTAAAAAGTAATGAAAATTAGGTTTGAAAGTGACTTTATTTTAACAACTTGGATACTCCAGGGTTTAATATGCAAGCTCATGTTATTGGAAATAATTCAGTGTAATTTACTAATTAAAGATAATTCTGTTTCCAAACCAATTTCTTTTTCACTCTTTGTCAGTTTATGGTGTATTAATGTACACATTTTTCAATTTTAATCAGGTAAAATTTGAAGCCATTCTTTACAATTTTCGTCATGTTTCCCTACTTTCGGTTTTAAAAAACGATCTGCATAGATCCAGATTTTGTTGATAAAAATCTTTTATTTTCTAACTTCATATCCTAATAACACTTTATACCGCCTTGTTTAATCCAAATTATATTATTTCAAGCAATTTTGTAATCCTTTATTGCTCCAGGCCAGTTACCTAGTCAGCTGTGTTCGTTCAAGCGAGACGTGATTTCCTACATGTAGGTTTCAGTTTTCACACCTCTGCTGCATTAAATTAACATAGGGACTTATCTGTGTACATTGAATAAACAAAGGAGCTAACCAGGACTACTCAAATTTTGTACATCAAAAAAATTCGTTTTCGCCACTTATGAATTTCTTTTCGCCACTTTTGAAAAAAATTCGCAATTGGCGACAATGGCGAATCACAGCTCGAGCCCTGATGAAGTTTGATCGGAAACCAGAGACATGTCTATCAGAAATGAAAAGACGACAACTGTTACATGAAAGCCCTTCATGTTAAAGCAGAATCTGAATATTACATTTTGATTCTTAAAGTTGTGCCAAAAAAATTAGCTTGCCACTTGCGTACACACAACGCGATCAGGCAGTTGTAATATCAACTCGAGAATACATGGAATTTGAGTTTTTGTTTTCTTTTAACATTGATGAAAAGCAAAATTTATTAAAAACTTTATATTGTGATATATTGCAATACAAAATATAATATTGCAATATATCGCGATACGATTTTTCAGCCGCGATACCCAGCTCTAGTTAAGTGTGGTTTCATCTAAAGAGGAGTTGATTTATTATTCTACCAACAGATGTTGAATGTTTCTCTATACATGCAGGCCACTGGGGTAACTGTTGTTTGATGCTGACCTTAAGACATCATGTTCTTCAAGTTTATAGTCTCTATAACCTGAAGAACAACATATAACTTTCTGCTGTTTGATGTACAGTTTCACATCTACAAGGGTTGTTCGAAAAGTTCTAAGTGAAGAAATATTGTGACCGAGGAGTTTAAAACACAATTTTTACCAATTTTTAACATCTTGTTGTTGTTTTTTTTTTAATTTGAACAGAATTCAGACCTTTTTATAAACAACAGGCAATGATAACTTTTCATTTTTTTTTAAAATCATTTTTTGCTTTAAATTCATTTTTATAAAAAACTTTCAATTGTTTTTTTTTAAGAACTTTAATGATCCTGTCTTATAAAGCGTATGTTTTAAAACTGAGTCATTCATCATTGTCAGTACTGCTTGAACTAATGCTGCACTTACTGTGCTTTATCTCTGATGGCATTATATCTCTGATGCCCAGTATCTATTACATGGATGAGAGGTCTATATCATGCTTAATATGCTGAACAAATTTTAATGAGGATAATTAACCTATCCCCATTCCATACTAATTGATACATGTATATAAAGTGGCAGCTGCTTAAACTATTTAGGAGATATTGTGTGGCTATGAAACTGATATCCTTTGGTTTTCTTGTCAGATAGATAGATCTCTTAAAAAAAAATATACCGATAATATATGTATATGTATATTTATAAAATATGATAAACTTAAAGATACATGTTTATATATATGAGAATTTAATGAAAAGAATTTCAAAATTTTTACTAAAATGTCTTGGTTTGTGGGGAGAGAGAGAGAGAGAATTCCTGAATAAGAGGCACAAAGACTAATTGTGGCATTTGTCAGACATTTCCATTCATTTTCCACTGACAATTCCCCCAATCTATCTTTGAAATCCCAAGTCTTGCTGAAGTTGATCCTAATAATTGGATTATATAGGCCCCCAACAAAGCCAGAAGAAAGCTAGTAAAAGTAGCACAGCGCCTAAGGGGTGGGCAAAGACCCATAATTAGTATCACCCTGTCTTAGCTGTTTGTAAGAGATTGACACTCTTTGTAATTTTCTCTGTAACTTGTCACAAAGAGGGTTTTTAAAGTTGGTGTTAACAGTAAGTTTTACAAATGCTTGCTTTGACCAGAAGTGGGAAACATTTTATGACTTTATACTGGACAATACAACTATTCAAAATTGATGCATTAATAAGCAAACGTCTGATGGTGTTATCAATTCAATGTCATGATCATAATAGTTTCAGTAAAATATTCTTCTTGTGCAGGATGTAAATAGTTTTGTTAAACGTAGATCATGCACACCCTTTCTGATCATCAGAACTTTATTGGGGTTTTATCTGTAAATCAGACATGTGGCATGCTAATTTTTACATTGCATAACATTGGACTGAGTCATATTTCTTTACAGTATCTCTTGTTGAGGGTATTGCAGTTCACCCATTATAATATTGGCAAGGATGAATTTTGCGGGATGAAAAGATTGCATGTTTATGGACAATCAGTCATTCATTTTGCTCAATTTTCAACTTTTGTTCTGTTAATCATAAATGAATTAAAAATCTGTCGATATAGGAGAAAACAAAATAATTAAATTAGAATTTGGGAAACAAAGTGAAACCATGGTCAACCTACAAGCTGTTTGATGAAATTGAAATTTTATGGAATATATGACTCCCGATTTTGGAACTTTGGAAAAAACTGAATTATTTTAGAGTCGATTTCAAATGGTGACACTTCGTGACTTTGTGAAAAATGCAGTATAAATTAACCCTAACAAAGATTGATAATGTTTATGGTTGGTGCCAGTCTAGACTAAGCAGGGTATCTAAAGAGCAGTTCCAGGTCACCCAGGGTCATAGAGAGCAATTACAGCTGTTAGATAGGGGCCATAATTGTCAGGGGTGCTAGTGCCATGTGCCATAAACACTGCAGTGATTTATGAGGCGTGAAATTCACCCTCATCACAAATCTGTTGATGGAAATGAGCATTTTCTGTTCATTTGTTTGGAAACTGAAAAAAAATTCTATACATGCCACAGAAATTTAAGGAGAATGGTTTATTTTGTTTGCATGCACACCCCTCAGACATTTATGACTTCTTTAATTATTAGGTAGAAAGCTTTCTGTTGTTAAGATTCCATGCATATGTCAACTTGACCAAGACCAGGTGAAAGGTAGTCTTTTACCTGATTTCTTCCTATTACTAATGGTCACTGTCTGTAGACTTTGTTTATTTTGCTGATCTAAGTTTGTATTGACTTGACTGATACCTTGTTATTCTGATCTTTCACTTGGTGCACACAAACAAAATGTACCTGCTCTGGCCCTTTAATTCTGGTGCTAGTACATGCTGTGCTAATATTTTTGTTTTGGGTAGTGGTCTAATTCAGTTATTCTAGTATCTCCTTGTGACTGTCCTGCTAAGACTTTACTCACTCTAATGTGTGTTAAAACAAACATATTACATGATGTTCTATGTGGTAATAAACCTAGAATAATATTGATGGATTATAGGCAAGATGTAAAAAATCGTGTTGTAAAGCATACATGTGTCCATTTAATTTTACAAATGCCAAAAGGTGCTTTGATGATGTATTTCAGTGACTTTTAAATCCGTTTATTGAAAGCTCTTACTTTACAATCGATCATGTTTTTTGTTAATAAAAATGAAAAGTTATGAATCATTAGCATCAGATTACAGAAAATTAGCTGGAAATTCAGAGTATTGCTGTAGTTGTTAATCTTGCTATTAGATACAAGAAGCACTACCACCTGATTGTAATAAGAAGATGAATCACGGATCAAAGAAGCTGTATTTATAGGGAGCCTTGTGTTTATTAAATCTAGTCTCCCATTTCATCCTATGGTCTAGGAGAGATTTTCCCCCAACATGCTTTGATAATTGATTTGATGTATTGTAATGGGCACCCTTATGATGAAGTTCTAATTCTTCTGGTAATTAGATTTTGAGGTCTGCATTTTGCACAAGAGACTCTGACTGGAACAGGTCTTTGGTGATCCATCACGTTCCCAATGTCATTCCTATAGCATTCTCTGTAACACTTATTGGGGGATAAATAAAATCTGTGCGAGCTTGGGCATCAAGGCAGTTAGTCCAGTAATGAGTTAGTTATACCCTCAAGGAATAAATGCATTAGCAGTTGGACTCCTGTATGATGAAAATCAATAGAATTTAGAAGCATGAAATCAAAATTTACTTGATGGCTTTCAAAAGCGTCTGAACAAAAATAACACTTGTGTAGTGGTGTGGATGCCTGCCTGGGTAGCTTAATGGTTAAAGTACCTTACTAGTGATCCAGGGGCCTGAATTTAGTTCCTGGTCAAATCATAAATGTGTTCCTTTTCTTTTACATATATATTAAAGGGTAAAGCCATATTCCCTGTTTTGAAGGCACATAAAAACTAAAAGTCTGTTCTAATAATTTTGTGAATTTTAAAAAGTACAGAAAAAGATAATTATTTTTAACTAGTATAAAAGTAGCTATATATTTAAATGTAATAATTTTTACAGTTATAGTAATGTACCCTTTCTGAGGATCTTAGGATTCTCAATTTTGATTTTACTACATTGTATAAAATTGAGGATACACATACAAGATTATTAAAAAGATGATCAATGGGCACTCTTTAATTAAGGAAAACTAAATAATGCATATTTTATGAAAGCGAGATTGGTTTTCTCCAACCCATTAACTTCCTATAACTCAAAGGGAAGAAAAACTGGAGATGAAAGAACATGAAATGAATTGGGACAAAAGAACATGTTCGCCAGTTGTAGAGCATCTTGATCGATTGTGTCTGAGTCAATGGAGAGTTACCTTAATTTATCTGGAAATGACAAGACAACAAACTTGGTGGTCATGACAGCAAAGATGTGGAACTCTTCTGGAGGGCCACCCAAATCAATACTGACATGCACACATCTCAGGGGGATAGAAAAGCAAATGAACATGTGAAGCCAAAAAAATAAATAAAGGATGTGCAAGATTTTTTAGTTGAAATCGAGAGGAAAAAGTCCATGGCCTTTATCAAATTCTTGGGGAGGGGGAATAAATTTATATTTCACCTGAATTTCTTTCTACTATTTCCTATAAAAATTTACAGTGATGGTGTGCATTCTATTGCTAACAGATCTAGAGGTTTCCTACTTGAACTACTTCCACCCTGAGAGAGTTCTGTTAAGTAATATCTTAACCTTAGCAAAAAGAAAATACAATTTAGAAACTTATACTTCACATAAAATATAATTTAAAAAAAAATCATTTTTTTAATGCTGTATGTTTGTAATTTGATGATTCAAAAAGAGAGAAGTCCTTATTTGAAGTCTTTTCGATAAGTTTAAGAAGGGGGAAAGCTCCTTTCAAATGATGTTCCTTTTGATAAAGGATAAACAGCATCAAGTGCCATTTTTTCGTGATCTCGCACACAGAAAAAAAATTTGCTCACAACTTGTGTGCTGCTGTTTATCGATCAGGAAGACTCACAAAGATTGATGGTCTGGAACAACTACTATCAGCCCTTGATGTATTGATCTAAAGCAAAGAGTTCTGCTGCAGCCAGACACATTTTGATGCACCCAAATAATGATAGCAATTATATCACAAACATCAATATTACAGCGATAATAGAGCCAGTGATGTAATGTTAAATATGATACTGTTGGATGCCTTTGAAGAGTGTAATGGCACGAAATAATTGAAATCCCCATCTGAGAGATGCTGTTGTGTTGATTGGCGAATATCATTTGTTTTCTTATGAAGATTAAACCTTGACAAAGAGGGTGTTGTAAATGTGTGTGTGTATAAGTATTTGGTCTTGTAAGGTTGAAATCAAAAGAATTCCAATGTTGGAATGATATTTGATCAAAATGAGGGAAGATTAAGGAATAAAGAGCTCCAAATGTTTTTGTTGTAACTTGAATTGCAATTAATGCAAAAGGAAATTTTGCATAAATAAAATGTATTTTATATATATTTTTATTTTTGAAATCATTAGACTTATAAGTTTTTAAAGGCATTTAATTTCTGGCGCTTTGAAGTTAACTGAGAGACCCATGAGTTTATGAACACCACGAAATGTAAAATTTCATATGCATTGCTACTAAATATTTTTCAACCACGAAATGTCATCTCCACAAACCAATATTTTTCCCACAAACCTGGAAAATTTGACCCCACAAAAATGTGATATTACAGTACTTATTGTATTAAAAATCTTGATCTGCTCAAGATGTGTGGTAAATCATTTTATATTTTGTTGTCTTTCTGCTTTTTCAGATTACCAGATTTGGACTGTACATTTGAATGTGACAGATGTAAATGATGAGAAGCCAAGATTTGTAAACCAGCCTCACCCATTCCTAGCCACAGTAGCTGTCAATCCCAGAATAGGAGAACTAGTATACGAACTCCTAGCAACAGATCCTGATACAAACTCTGATATACAGTATAATCTGGTGTCTGGTAAAAGCATAGTTGTTGATGAATTTGAGTGAAAATTAATGATAATTTAGGAAATGCTCTATAGAAATAACAAAAGGATTGCAATAGCATGCTTTTTAATCAACAGATCAGTTTAAAGGAAAAAGAAGTATATCTAAGACTCATGATAGCAGCATACCGTATATGCGGTTTTTTTACACGATATTCTTTTTTTCGCTTTTTTGCGATCATTTTTCATTCGCAAAATATAGAACACGCAGAAATTATGTCAGCTATAATGTGACATAAAACATTACCACTTTAAACAAAAAAATCTTCAATCATAAAAAATAACTTACGCAGAATAAAAAATGTAATATCCTATCCCTTTTTCACAAAATTTTCAATACGCAAAAAAAAAAAACGGATATACGGTATATATTTATATTATGTACAATATATAAATTTTTATCTTTTTTTTTATTATTTAAAGTAAATATATGGTTATCATGGTTATGGTCATGTGAATTTAAAAAAAAAATTTTTAGGTGGAGAAGGGAAATTCACAATAGAGCACATAGACAGGGGCATTGGTCGACTAGGTCGCATAGTGACGACAGTTAATGGGAATGGACAGTTCATACCGGGTCAGGAGTATGAACTGGTGGTCTCTGCTCAGGACCTGGGGGCCCCCGACATACAGAAGTCTAACTTTGAAGTTGTACGCGTGTTGGTGGGCTCCAGGCCCCCACAGTTCTACAGCTTTTACAAACCTTATGTGGCCTTTATCACCGAAAACAATCAACCGGGATACAAGTAAGTGAGAAGGTTGAGGATTAGTTAGATGTGCATGGAATAAAATATTTTCTTCATTATCGGGGTATTTAGTGTGGACAAAATGACATTTTAGATTGCTCTGTATGCAGTATGGACTTGCATGCCTTGAAACAATTTTGTTCTTGTAATTAGATTGTGTTGTGCTGCATTTCAATTGACTCTCTGAAGTGTTCTTTATAGCCCAATCTTGATAGTATTTGAAGCTGCAAACTCTATTTAGTATCTTTTTTTAAAACATTTTTTATGTGTCTCCTGTGATTACAAAAAGGCAGTTCTAGAGAAGTTGCCCAATTAAAAAAGAGAAGGAAATGCCATTTCAACAGTTCTAACAACTTGTTTTATGGGGTAACAGTCATACCCTTTATCAACCTGGGTTAGGTCAGATTGGTGCTATTCTGAATGGTACAGACACTGGAATGAGATTCTGTGACCGAATACTTTAGATAATGACTGATCTTTTCCTCCATGTGGTTCGTCTCACAAGGACAAGTCGTTGGAGTTTTCTGATAAGAAATTGTTGGTTTTTCTTTTTGTTCATTATTGTATCTGAGACATGCAGGCTACAGAATACATGTAGAGATAACTGATAATAAAGAGTAGATAATTTATTTCAATCACAATTTTCATATAAAGGACAATATTAAGTGTATACAATAAATGAATTGATAACTCGGTATATTATCACTTCTTGGGAATTGTCATGGAAATGATCTATATGAATCCACAAAGTGATATTACTGTATGAAAACAACATTTAAAGTATTTTCATTTGAAAATTAATAAACAACAAGATGTTAAAATAACAGGTTGGCAGAATGAAAGCTAGAGCATAGCAAAATGAATATAAAAATGAGATTTTTGGATAAATTGTGTCTATAGAACATTTTGAAGTAAAGTATGAATTTTTGCCAGAAAAATGTCCAGTCTGTATGTTGAACTTGTTAAAAGATGCTTTCCTCAGATAATGCTAGAACGATTTGAGGGTTTAAGAGATCATGTGTATGCACGACTATTTATAAAATTTTCATGTTTCAGAAAAATGCAAAACATAATACAGGATACCATTTTAGCAAGTCTAATTTCTAAAACACTTCTCTTAGGCAAAAAAGGTATCAGCTGATTTATCAGGGGCAGCAATTGAAGCTGAGTCACTAGTTTTAAATTGTGATTTACAAAGTCAGGAAAAGACCCTAAATTTGTTGAGTTATCAGGAAGGCCTGACATTTCTGTCATCTGAAGATTGCTGGAGATCTTTCAGGAGAGAGGATTTAATTTCCAGTTAAAGAGTAATTTGACAACTGCCTTAAATACAGAAACATCCCAGTGGGAATATGTGGGTGGTATATTTTTTCCAATAATCATTTCTGTGCCAATTTGTTCTGTGTAACATTCTGTCCTTGATTTCCTTGTTCAGTCAGTTCTGGGCTCTCTCAGTGGATCTTTTTTTAATACTGATAAACATCAAATCAATTTTCTTTAAATTATCTCGACATGCAACAATTTCGATCAGTTTGGAATTATGTTTTGAAATTAGATTTAGATTTAGATTAGATTTAGATTGAAAGAAAATTGAATTGCTGTGAATTGGTTTTTTTTTTTTTGTTTTTTTTGTGAACATTTGAAATAAATCCAAACTAAGACCCTGAAAAGTGCTAAGCATTTGTGTATGTATTCATGTTTTTGTATAGCATTGGCGAGAAAAAGTGTGATCTAGATATTTCAACATTTCAACAGTTCCAGAGCAGATGATGGTATCATGGTAAATACAGCTGCACTCTGTGTAAATTGGGCTGGGAAAAAACTCATTGTTCTATAAATATAAACTCTCCCTGTGTAGGATGCAGAAAACTTGCCAAAATATCAGCAAGTGAAGCAGATTTTATATAGCTTTGATTGGAAATGTTACATAACACCTATAAAGTGTCATTTTATAGCATTTCAATGTACACTCTTAAGTCATGTTGTGAAAAACTTGATCCTTTCTGCAAGAGATGCAATTTATATGCATATATATGTATAAGCACTTATCTTTTGGGTGTTAGTGTATTTCAGGCACATCTCTCTCCATATCTCTTGTCTTTAGCTCCCTTGGTATAATTATAATGCTGAGCTGTCTTACTAAAGGTTAACACATTATGATTAAAGAATCTTGTGAGTGCTGCTGCTGCTATTTTTGATAAAACTATCAGACATTAAATTCATTGGCAACCTGTATAGCTGAATTTGTCTTAACAATCTGATAGGAAATCATATTCAATAAAAAGGAAACTAAATTGGCATAGGAATTTTTACTTGATTTCTTTTCAAGTTTTTGAAGTGAAAAATAACATTTGATAAAAATCATGTATGGGGTATAAAGCATTAAATGAGGTGTCTATGATCTTGATGAAAAAAAAAAAGTAACTTGGTGCAGAATAACGAAATGAAACCATTTGAAAGCATTGAACGTGAGTAATATTAAATAATGCTAACTTTTATAATCTGTAGGTTGCAGTCAGAAGGAACGACTCTGATTGTCCAAGCCAAGGCTTTCCAGTCTAAGTCTGACAAGGGGGCTGTGGAATACCAGCTTACAGACAACTCTGGCTACATCAGCTCTGTATTCTCCATCAACTCTGAAGGGGAGATCGAGGCCTTACAGAGCCTGGACTACGAGACTTCACCTCACACTTACACCCTCAAACTTATAGGCACCGAAAAGTCCACAGGGCTCAGTAATGCCACCCAGGTAAGATCTCAGTGGGTATTACTTACTTTATATGAACATGGATATGACTGTATATTTTAATAGTTTAACAGTTATATCAGAAGAAAAAAAAGGCATAGATTTTGAATTAATTGTATGAGATGCATGGATTTTCCGAAGTATTATTAAAAATGACAATTTTGAACAAACTCTAGAAAATTCTGTTATGTAAATTCATAGTTCCTTTTCTTCATTAAAAATTCTCTTAACTTACTTCAATTTTTTTTTAAAGAAAACATTGAGTGACAGAATGTCTTTGTCACAGAAGTACCCAATGCACATATGCAATACAATTTCAATGCATATTCATATGCATGTATTTCTTATGCCTGTTCTATTGCATTTCTGAAAACTTTATAATAAATATTAAGACCTTTATCTTTTCAGTTGATTGTTCACCTCGAAGACGACAATGACAATGCTCCAGTGTTTGAATTATCTACTTATACCAATGTCACAAGTGAAGGCACACCTGTCAACGCAGTCCTGTTTTCAGGTAAAATTCTTCACAAAAATGTATTTATTTTAATGAAGATACCTAATTTTGGAAAAAAGAAAAAATAGATTAGTGGTTGACCATCGTGAATGGTGTTAAATGACAAATGATTATATTTGGACAGTGACAGCAACAGACAAAGACTCCGGGTCTAATGCTGAGCTGACATACACTGTCAGTGATGATAGCTTTGTCATAGAAACCAGAAAAGTCAATGGAAAATACATCGGGGATCTAAAAGTGGCAAAGTAAGTTATTATTAGTTATCCATTTAAAAGAATGGATATTTAACAATAGGAACCTTATCTGAAAAGTGTATAAAATCTAAAAAGGATTAAGAATAGATGTTGAAAACCAATTAAAAGCATGTTTTTTGTTGTGAAGTGGAACTATCATGATAAATTTGTGTTGTAGGAGATTAGATTATGACAGTCGCGCTGATCGCCAGTATAAGTTTGACGTCAAAGCCACCGACCACGGTAACAAGTCGTTCTCTGGACAGGCCAGTGTGGTGCTGTACGTGACTAACATTAATGATGAGGCCCCGGTGTTCAGTGAGGAGAAGGACAATATCGTGGCTAAGATCCGGGAGGATCAGAAGGCGGGGAGTTATGTCACCACCGTACAGGCTGTGGACCCTGATGGGGACAACATCAAGTACTACTTCTCTCGTAAGTGGCTTTAATGAGGGATTGATTGAGATTTACTTCTTCTCTCTTGCCTTATTACTTATTCTTGCTTATATTTGTAAACATGCTTATTTTGTGATTTTTCTTGGGTGAAAAAATTGATTTGCAAGAGAAATGATTTTTATTTATAAATTTTACACCATATTTTTGATTTTCTATTTTGTAGCAAAGCATCAAGTATCAAAAAACTCCTTGTTCAGAATCGAGCCAAATTCTGGAATAATCACCCTGACCAATACAATTCCTCCCAGCATTCCCAGCTACATTTTGAATGTGACAGCATACGATGATGGAAGTTGTTGTGGGGGCTATCCTCGACTTAGCAGTAGTTCCTTTGTCATCATTAAGATCATGGACATTAACAACAATAATCCCACATTTCCCAGCTGTAATTATGCACCTTCAGTGTTGGAAAATCAGCCACCAGGAACAAGAGTTGTTGATGTTAGTATCATTATTAATATGTTTCTGATGATAGCCATTATATTTTAAAAATTCAAGTTAAAATTTGTCAAACTCAAAAGGTGTAGAATAATTTACAGTTGTGTAAACTGACAAAATGTATCTTGATAAAAAAGTTTTTCTTGTACACAAACAAAGTTATTTTGAAAGAAATATTTTGAAATCTTCTATTACGCAAAGGGTAGATGCAAATTTAGCATGATGACTTTATTCTTAAAAAAATATTTTAATATTTTTAGGTCTTGGCAACAATTGACAGAGATTTAAGAATTCTCTGTTGTAACCCCTAACAACCAAGAAAAGAACTTTGTCAAAGAAACCGTGGTTACCAAAAAACGTGAAAGTTGGTTTGTTACTCGGTCACCATCAAAGCAGAGGATCATGGGGAATCTCAACAGCTGAACACGCTCTGTACTTTCTGGGTGAGGATTCTGGACATTAATGACAAATGTTTGATAAATCCGAGTCGTAAAATTGCTGACCTTGGTCAGGGTACCAGTTCAACAAGGAAAAGTTCTTGTGGACAAAGACAAAGAAAAATGGAGAATATTTTTTAAAAAATTCAAGCAAAGGGGCAAAGCTTTAACATCTGTTTGACTATTATAATTAGAATTGTTAATGATTTTTTACAGGTCATTCATTTATTAATGATGTTGTACAGTACGAGGGTTGTCCCAAAAAGTCGTAGACAATGTTAGTAACTTTTTTCACACGCAACCAATACTAACCAAATTTTGCATAGACATAATACATTCAATGTTCCTTAAAACTGTGAATTCTTAATATATATCTTTCATATTAATTATATTGGGAGATTTATATGAAGGCCATAACGGCGCACGACCAAAATTCGGAATAATTTACACATATAACTATTACATTTGTTTTTATTTCTTTGGTACTATGTAAAAGATTGAACTAAAATTTAAATCACTGAAACCAGAATCAAATCTTAATAGTATGTCAAATTTTCATATAAATAGCATTAGAAATAGACAACTAGTGGCATGATTTTCAAAGTGTTGTTCGAATTGAGATTGATGAAAAACATGTCGTCGAACGCGTACCCGGCGCACGGAAATGTAATAAATTGTTTTTGGTATGTTTTATATTCATCAGAGAAGGGGGAAAAGAGTACAGAAAGGACATAACACACTAGATTTTAATAGAAAAGTTTTTTTTATAGTATGAGATTCAAGGATAGTTTTTCCTCTATATCGAAAAAAATAATAATTGCATGTAAAGTAGAGTACTGATTGTTTAACGCAGATATTTGGGAATGCTTTTGGCCATGAACGTCATCAAACAAGGTGTATTCTCTGCTGCTTAAAATGTAATGTGATCTTTCAACTAATTTAATTTTGACTAAAACTTGAATCTGCTTAAGAAAACGGACAGTAGTGAATTTAAAATATTCCCTTAGTCAAGAGTGGTTTTTCACTATAAAAATATTCATTTGGATGTTAAAAGATGCATGTAAAGCAGAAAAGGGACCATGACGTTATGAGGGACGTAAATTACGCATGCTTTTGTGCGCCGATGTACACTTACATGGTTTCTTTATTTTTTCATAGTTTTCTTATTTAATGTGGTATCGTAATGAATCTTGAAATACATGATCATAAAATGTTACTCTTTACTATGGCAGGAAAAGAAATTTGATTTAGCAAAGAGAAAATAAACTATGTTCCCTGTCTACGACTTTTTGGGACAACCCTCGTATTTTTTGACTTTGACATGTAAATACCTGATGATTTTAATGATAAATAGTAATGCAGTTTGTAAGTTGGAGGGACATGAAAGTTGCTCCAATATTGTCAAAATATGTTTCAGTCATATTCAGGAAATGCTATTGCTTCTATATTTACAGCTTTACCAAGAGAAAATGATTTTGAGAATAATGGCCAAAGATAAGGGAATTCCCCCTCTCTCCTCCAATGCTACCATAACTATAACCTTGACCACAGGAAACCAGAACCCTCCCACGTGGAACGACAACTATGAGGGTCAGACATACACAGTGAATGAAACCTCCCAGATTGGGTTCCCGATCGCCACATTCAGTGCCACCTCCCATGTGGACCCACCACTGGATGGAGTCAGTTTTGCTTTGGTGGATTCCAACGGGAACTCTCAGCAGACTGTGGAAAACTTCCGTGTGGATTCCCAGGACAAGACAATGAAGCTTAAGGTGGCTAATCCACTTGATGTCAGTGTGAAGAGTCTGTATACTCTGAGATTGAGAGTGACGGTAAGTTTTTGAAACTCGGGAAATTTTTGGTTGGAATTTTATGGAACCTTAAGGAACTGAGTGATCCACCATAAATATCAAATATGAATTTTCTAGCCATTACCTGTTAGGAAAGGAAGAATCACATTATTGAGCTATAATACTAAGTCATTAAAAATATGGATCCGAAAGTAAAAGATTTCTGCAAGACTATTTTACATAGTTGAAAGAGAAAAAACCCTTAAATCACTATTAGGGATGTCAACGAATATTCGAATATTCGAATATTCATTCGATGAGTTGATATTCGAATATAAATTTGTGATTCGAATATTCGTTTTTAAGTATAGAAGCATTAAAAAGAGAGAAAAACCTGGCAAGTTTTATTAGAAATTGAATCAAATTTTTACAAAATAAAAAAAAAACACTCCTCTTGGATTACCTTAAAGGTGTGAAGAGTGTATCTATCAGAGTAATTTATTTATTTCTTCACTTTAGTGGTATAATAGTTTCCAGTACTAACAATCAGCTTGTATTGTTGTAAGGACATAGTTTTAAAGTAAACACATGGACTTCTTGTTTATGTAAATATCATTAAAAATCATTATCAGGAAATTATAATTAGCAAAAAGTAATTGCTTTTAATATTTCACCATTAGATATTTGTTCTGTTTGATATACATTTGTAGGAATTATCAGTGTAGACTTTAGTAAGACGATCAATTAATCCGGAACATATTAAAGAATTTTTTTTAATTTTCTAAAAACAATCATTACATTTTGGATGTGTACTATTCAATAATTTATTTAATATATATAATTGTAGAGTATTTACCGAACTCTCCACTAGTTTTTATTCTAAAATAATGGCATGAAACCTATACTGCTTTAGAGAGTAAAGACATATATCTGATAATGCAAAATGTATTTATTTTATCTTACGAATATACCTCTGAATATTGAATATCAATTATTGACAATTTTGACATCCCTAATCACTATATTCAAACACTTTGTAGAATCAAGGTCTTACACCTCTGTCTGATGAGATAAGGATCACGGTGAAGGTCCTAGACATGAACAACAAGCAGCCACAGTTTGAAGGACTGGACCCCACCCTCAGTAATTCCTACAGAGGCAGTGTCCCAGAAAATGAGGAGCCAGGACAGTCAGTCATTACAGTCAAAGCTGTGGATCCTGATCTCCAGGCACCAAATAATGTGGTAAGGAATGGTGATGGAATGATGTTTAAAAGGGGAAGGAAGGAGAAAGGATTAATTGGGGGGGTCATATTTTGTGTTGTGAAAAAAAAATTTACTTTGACGAAATGAAACTAGTTCACTCAATTATAAAGAATCATTCAGTGATTTTAATTTTTGTTAATTTCTGTGGCCTTCTTTAAATTAATTCAATGATGAAAATAATTCAAAATTATTTTGTAAAAGAAATATCTTTTGTATACTTAACGTAAATGAATTTTTTCAAATATAGCATAAAAATTGTGTTTTCAGGTTAGCTACAGTCTAGTGCCTGATAGATATGATGCCTTCAAGAAATTCCAGATAGATCCCAATAGTGGTTTAATCTCCACAAACTACACCTTTGACAGAGAAACCATGAAGGTGTACTATATTACTATCATGGCACAAGATGGAAGGGCCTCAGACATCCCATACCATGAACCCAGAGGGACATCTAACTCTGGTATGTTACTGAGTGGTCAAACTTTTTCCTTATTTTATATTCTAAAGACGATAATCGTAGGTCAAAACAGGTCCACAAAATTAGTTTATCTGTGCATTTTTGTGATAATCTGTTTATAAAGTTTATAATAATATATATTTTTTAGAATCTAAAAAAAACAAACTGAAAAAAATTACTGTAATTGTGATTTGAGGTCAGATGTGTTATATAGTATCATCTTTTGCAGCCACAACACAAGTGATGGTGACCATTGCTGATAAGAATGACAACACGCCTTACTTTGAGAAATTGTTATATGAGAAGGACGTTCATGAGCAGCCAGCAGATAGCAGTAAATCTATCCTGACTGTCAGGGCCAGGGACATTGATGATGGTTAGTAGGAAAAGCTGATATTATATCAGCATAGCTAAAGTGAATGAGTAATTTGTGGTTCTGTATCAACCATCTTGGTACTGATGTGGATTTTTTTTATACTAAAAATCAAATTTATGTATAGTGTACATTTTACATGTGATGAAAAAAAAATTGTACTTGTATGGATGAATGATATTCTGCCATTTAGGAGATCTTGTATTTAGTACAGACTTTGTTTTTCAGCTGACACCCTGACCTACACAATTACAAGTGGAAACACTGGAAATGTCTTTGGCATCAAGTCCAAGACAGGGGATATCTATGTGGCCAAAGATCTAGATTTTGAAACGCCACCAAATGTGAGTTGTAAGAGGTTTTCAATTGTAATTTTAGCTCAAATGAAAGCTTCAGAGAAGTTAACTAAACTTTATTATTTTTCTACAGTTGTACAAGCTGAATGTCACTGTCAGTGATGGCTACCATAGCAACTACACAGAGGTCAAGGTCAGGGTGAAGGACATCAATGACAATGCCCCCGAGTTTTCTCAGTCAGAGTATATTGTCACCAGTGTAGTGGAGGAACAGCAGCCACCTGCTGAAGGATTGTTTCTGATAAAGGTAATAGGATAGTCCATATACAGGAGTGAAGGCTTCATCCCTATTGATTGACGAACCAAGACAAAAATTTATTTGCAGGGGTACATTTAATTTGCATTATGTGGGTAGTTTCTCCCCATATATTCAAAATCTCCATATTTAGAAATTTAAAACATTTTTATTACAAATATTACAAATTATCTTTAACAAAATATTTATCAAGGAAATCATGTTCAGAAACTAAAATTTCAGCTGTTTATTTTTCGAAAATTTGTCCTCAGATATATATGTGTTCAACTGTTATGATTGTTAGATAAAGGGGAAAAAGTCGTATTCATACCAGAATTACAATTTTGAGCATGGTCATGAAGAAATAAAATACCAGTAAAGAGAGTCATTACTGTGATCATTCATGTTAGTACAGTTGAAAATTTATTTTATAGGTTAGTGCAACAGATAAGGATACCTCCAGGCAAACCAACTTTAGGTATAGTCTGAATACAGAGTATCGGGATACTTTTCAAATCCATCCAACATCAGGAGTGATAACACTACACAAATCTCTGGACCGAGACCTTCCTTTTGGTCATGCAGAGTACCAGTTTAATGTCCTGGTTGTCGATGAGCCCAACACTGAAGGGGCCTTGGTGGGATATGCTTATGTCAAGGTCAAACCTCAAGATATTAATGACAAGGTTCCAGAGTTTACTCGTGAACTTACTGGTTTTGTTCCAGAAAATTCTGAAAAAGGTAAAGAAATATGCAGATTTTATATTTTTAAAGGACTCTCTGAATAATTTGAAATCTGAATGTTTTCAACTTTTATTTAATCATACGCCAAAGAAAAATATATTTATTAGTCATTTTATTATTGAAATCTACTAATTTACGAATTGCTTAATTATTAAGACTTTTCTTTACAGGTAAAATTGTGATGACAGTTAGAGCTGTAGATTACGACTTGGGAGAAAATGGCACAGTATACTACACCCTTGGGAATAATCGGCCAGCAGATCCCAAAACAGGAGACAGTTTGTTTGTGATAGACAGCATCACAGGGCTAGTCAGATCCAACACAAACACGCTGGACAGAGAAAAAGTGGACCAGTACATACTGCCCGTCATAGCCACAGACCGAGGAAAAATCCCTCTTAGCAGCACCGCCTCTCTCACGATTCAAATCACGGACAAAAATGATGAGAGGCCAAGGTTCAACAAAAAGATTTACAGAGCCACGCTACCGGAGAGCCAGACTTCAGGGTTGATAATCACAGTGGCTGCCACTGATGACGATATCGGGAATAATTCTAAAGTTACTTACTCCCTGAAAAGTGACCTCAACTTCTTCTCCATCAGTAGCCTGCCTTCCAATAAAGGGGCCCTCAATGTCTATAAGGTACAGTGGGTTTGAATTATTAATTGGAAAAATTAGGTCTGTACATAGTTAGACAGTTGAAAAGTTTGCTTCAGTTTTATGCTTCCTATGATATAAAATATGAGAGAGACAAAGAGAGCAAGCAGATTATGTATAAATATACAAAAGAAAAAACTTATTGAAGATGTACATGTAAGCAAGCTTTAGACTGTTAAAGCAAATTTGGGAATTATATCTACAGGGGTATATTCAATTATACTTTTGCTGTTACATGTATATTTGCCATCAAATGATGATGAAGCTGTTCATACATATTGTTATTAAAAATGTGCTAGTCTTAGAATATCCTATGGAGATTGAAGGTTACCAAACCATGTTGTCATTTCAGCCTGTGGATTATGAGGACCCCAAACAGCGGTTCTTCAATCTGACGGTCCGTGCCAGGGATAATAACCCCCTCCATTATGATGAGGCCTACATAGAGATCACAGTGACTGACGCCAATGATGAAGCCCCTACGTTCACAGAGCCAGTTAAAACTGACTATTTTCCTGAGAACATTCCAGAGAAATTCCTGCTCTATACCTTCACAGCCTCTGATAATGACAGCTATCCTAATAATCAGTTCTTGTAAGTTTTTGTTTTGTTTTGTTTTGTATTTTTTTTGTTTTTTTTTTGTTTTTTTTTTCAGAATGTTAATACCCTATAGGTCAAAACTGAACCCTGACCCCCCCCCCCTCCCTTTTAAATTTATACGTCCCACTCTCTAGGAAAAAAATAATACAACCCATCAATATAAAAAAAAATTGCCCTCACCCCTCTCTGAAAAAGACATATCTCATGTTTTGCATTATCTCCTTAAAATGTTAATTCACTTTACATTTTCCACTTCCATTTTCAGTTTCCAAATTCGAGAACATTCGGACAGATTTTATGTGGAGCAGGAAGGCAATCTGGCCCATGTAAAAATCCAGGCTGGTTTGGATGGTCAGACACTGGACAGAGAAACAAAGGACCAGTACAACATCCAGGTCTTAGCTATTGACAAAGGTAAGTATATTGTAATGCTAGAAGTTTGTTCAGTACTTGAAAAGAGATGTAACTATTTACTGACTTCAGAATCTCAGCTTTAATGACTTTGTATTGAAACTGAAAAATCTGTTTTCAGGCAGTCCACCAAAGACAGGCTCTGCCACCTTAAGGATAAAGGTGACAGACATTAATGATAACCCTCCCACATTTGCGGAGAACTACAGACCTATAGTGATGGAGGAGACTGATCCTATTGTGACAGTGGGGACTTTCAGTGCTATGGACCCAGACACACTTATCTATGGTCCTCCATTTGTCTTTGAGCTTCCACCGTGTGACGAGAACCCTACTTGTCATAATGGGGATCAGAACTTTTCTCTCTTTTATGATCCAAGTAAGTTTAAATTATCAATCTTGTAAGTTCTCAGTTTCCAAGATTTTATGTGATATTTAATGTTAGACTAGTATCTACATGTTTATGCTTTTCACTACAAGTTACAAATGAAATTTCAGAAGTATTTGACCTTCTTAGGAATTTTGTGTTTTGCAGGAGTCATCATACAGCTACTTGGAACTTGTATTGTTGACGGAACAGAAATTGTTTTAACTTCTTTTATTGCTGAATAAGTTTCTTTTGTGGCTGGATAATAAAGTTTTAAAATTTGTTCCTATTTCAGATGGTGCAAAGGGAAATGGAACTTGTACAATATTTGCCAACAAAAGATTCCTTAGAGAACAAAAGAAGTTTTACCACCTGCCTATCATCATGAAGGACATGGGTGGGCGGGGCAAGCATATGAGTGGCACCAGTACCCTCACTATCGAGATAGGGGATAAAAATAACAACCAGCATGTGGATGGCTTCAAGGAAATCTTTGTGTACAACTACAAAGGTAAAATAAAGCAAAATTGTTTCTTATACAGCAAGCAGTAACATAAAAGAAAAGGATGTGTAGTATGTGTGTTCTAATTTTGACTTTTCATTAGGAAAACTCCACCTTTACATTTATTCAGTTTAATAATTGAGAAAATACTCAATTGTACATGTCTTCTTTCTGTTGTGCAGGTTATAAAAGTTTAATACTAAGTTTAATTTTTTCCACCAGGTATGTTTGGCAATGTAGAGATTGGGCGAGCTAATGCTAACGATCCAGATGACTGGGATTATGTAGATAAACACTACACCATGATCAGCCGAAATGGGATGGAAAAATTTTTCAAGTAAGACAAGGAGTTATTCATTGTAAATTCACTAAATTGCATTGCATCCAATTGCTGTCTTTCTCAAATGAACTTAAAAAAAAACAACATTTTACATTCCTTGATTGGCTCTAAAGTGACCTCACAAAGTCTCAGTAAAAATTGTTTTTCAGTGTCAGTAAGATAAATGGCACCATTACAATGATGAGAGGAGTTCCTGCTGGTATATTTGAATTTAAAGTGGAAGTCCATGATTTTAAAGTATTTACAAAGAAAAATGCTACAGCCACCATAAAGGTGATAGTCAAGGAGATATCAGAAGAGGCAGTGTATAAGTCAGGATCTGTCAGACTAACAGGTAGGGGTGAATGGACATTATTATCATGGTCCAGTTATTTATCAGAAAGTGCTTATATATGTCATCTGTTTATTGCCTTGTTTATGAAGCTTGTGTATTTCGAAAGGTTGTTCAGAGGTGATGTAAACTTAAAATCCATTTCAGTTAATTTAATTGTTTTAGATGTTTTTTAATCCAGAATGTCACCTATAGATACTTGCCAATTTCTATAGAGTCAGTGGTATCTGACAAGTTTTACTGTATTTCTATACTGTGTACATGCATGTTTATATGTTGTTTTATGTTCAAGAAGGTAATTGATCAGGATAAGGTGAGAGAAAAAATAGGCTGACCCAGGGTTCATGTGTTTTACTTGTGATATTCTTTCTTGTAGACTTGCTTAGTTAAAATAATGTTAAGAAAATATTTCAATTAAAGGCTTTTTTATACGCCCGTCTTAAGACGGGACGTATTATGTTATAGGCTTCGTGTCCGTCCGTCCGTCTGTCCGTCTGTTAGCTTTTCTCGTGTCCGGCTCATAACTTAAATACTATAAGGCCTAGAGTTATCAAACTTTGTCAGCTGATACATCTTGGGTAGAAGGTGTGTCGCGCACAAAAAGTAGGTCGCTCTGACCTATAATTAAAATGTTATAGCCAAATATGGAGAAAAAAACCTGTCCGGTCCATAACTAGAAAACTATTAGACTTAGAATCATCAAACTTTGCCAGTAAATGCATCTTAGGTAGAAAGTGTGTCGCAACCTATTTCAAGGCCACTATGACCTTTAATTTAAGTGAAATTTAAAAAAAAAATGTGTCTTTTTTTTCTTTTCATTTACACACTCCAAAAAATGTAAGAGTATTGCACTTTCCCTATTAAAAAAATGTTAAATCAAGAAAATACTTATTTTTTTAGCATATTCTTGACAGCAATCTATAACAAATATAATGTATCAATTAAATAGAGCAGAAATAGTAATAAAACCTCCTATGTTCCCTATTAGAGAAATTCCACCACTCCCATGAGTGTAGTTATCAAGCACTGGTCAAGAAGAATTTTGATAACAGAAAATTGCACGTCAAATTGGAGAGAGAAATTAATGAGTTTAGTGTGAGGAGTAGCTGGTAGAGCATCAGTGCTATCTATTCCCACTGGGTATTGGGCAAATGGGGTTAGCCTGTTGGATTAAAAATAGCTCTTGTTGACTAGCCTAAGTTTTAAAATGAATTTGATGAAAAGTAATTAAAACTAATTTGATATTGCATATTAAACTCATTTGATATTACATAATATTATGCACTTAAAAACTAATTTTATGGGGTGGGGGTGGAATCAGCATGTCGATATGAATTGCATATTAAAACCTGTTTGACATTAAATCTAAAAAAAAAATCATTGATGTTTTAGATGTTTTAAAATTGTTTTATGTAGATAGTGCAGATCAAATAATCTCTTGGGAGTAATGAGTAGACAAGCATCCATTTAAAGATTAATTAATGTGCTCAATATAGGAAAGCTAGGCATCTCAATCATTTCTTCAGAGCATTGACTTATCTGTATCCTTTGGGAATTAGACAGAAAAACTGCTGGTCAGTTTATATTTGATGGCCAGCCTTTTATTTTCAAAATTAATTAGGTATAGATTAAGTTGTTAAGACTACATGTAATTTGATATTTTTTTTATATGATGGGCATTTGGCAAGGCCTAACACAACCAGTATAGAAATCTATGAATGATACAATATTTGTTATAATCAAAGCCTACACCACAGGAGATGGATAAACAAATATTTTAAAGAGTGGAAAAATCATGGAAAATCTTAAAATCAAGGTTGACATCAGATTTTCTTGCACTTTAAACTGTTTAAGATAATTGTGATTTTTTGACGGGCGTATCATGCTGTGGCGTGGCACTTTATTGTCAAATTTCAAATCCTATTTGCTTTTCATTCTTCAGGAATCACAGCTGAGGAGTTTGTTGAAATACCTAATGCTATGTCAGGACAGAGTCATTATGATAAATTCCGCAGACTTCTGGCCGAGAAGTTGAGGGTCCCCTTGTCCTATGTTGAGATCTTTAGTGTGATGAAGAATGGTCCATATGTGGATGTTAGATATGCTGCACATGGGTCCCCATGGTATCCAGCAAACAAACTGGATGGCATCATAGCCACAAATAAAAATCAGGTAATTTATAACAATGAACTGATCAAAAATTTTTATTATTCATCCAGGTTCAATCAAGGGTGTACGGGGATTTACTCCAGGCCTAGGTTTTATTCCATACACCCTGAGGCCGCAGGCCGAAGGGTGTATGGAATACAACCCGGGGTAAATCCCCGTACACCCTTGATTGGACCTGGATGAAAAATTTATTTCCTCTGAACCCATACCAATTCTGTGAAAACATCATAGTCTAATCAACTGTGTTTCTATCGGTAAGATAACTACGTACTACAATGCATTGTGACATCACTTTATTTGGTTTTCATCATAGAGAAAGTATGCATTGTGACGTCACGTTTTATTTACCCCCGGCTGAAGTCGGGTGTACAGAAACTTACACCCGACTTTAATTTGTAACCAATCAAAGCTCATGTTACAAGTAAGATAGGAAATAATGTGTTGTATTTAGTAATTGAACTCAAGAGTGCAAATTTAGGGATTAAAATTTTAGCAGTCCACTATGAAACTACTGAAATAATTAAAGTTAGCACCTTCTAAAAATTTCTGCTATGTGGTATATCATTTTGCTTAGAATTTGGTAAGATAATACATATTGAATTCAGCTTTAAAAGTTAGCTAATTAATTGAGCAGTCAATCTTATCAACTGTAAATATGAATAATTATGCTAATTTATATAATAATATAATTATACCGGAGGTAATTATAATTATAAAAATTATGCTAATTATGTAAATTATAATTTTCTTTGAAAAAGCATTTACTGTACAGTTGTACATATGAATTTTTTGGTATGCTGTAATTCAATAATAATTGTTCTGATACAGTTTGCTGCAGCAGCTGGAGGTCAGATTGTCATGGTTAACATTGATGAATGTCAGAAGGAGATCTGTGAGAGTGGGGGATGCTCCAATGTTCTGGTGGTGGACGAGAGGAAACCTAGCGTGGTTAACACTAAGACTCAGACATTTGTGGGGCTGGGCACCAAGGTAGTGGCAGAGTGTCAGTGTAAAGCCAGGGACTTCTCACGGCCACTCAAGTGTACCCCAGACTTCTGCTTTAATGGAGGGATTTGTATTGAGGACAACTGGGGGGACATAAAGTATGTTAAATTAATTCTATTTAAAGTCATATATTTCTATATTATAAATATTTAGGTCATCAGAATCAATAAGCGAAGCTGTTCCCATCTTTTGCCAAATGGTGATTTACGATGTCCATCATTTGAAATTCCATAACTGTCAAAGAGAAAAGACAGCATTAAATTTTTGTAAAAATGTCTCTTTTTGTTTATCTGGATATTAATAAAACTTGTATGATTGACATAGATGTGAATGTCTCCCTATGTTTGATGGATTCCGCTGCCAGCAGACGACACACAGTTTCTCCGGAGGATACACACTATACCCTCCCCTGGCTCAGTGTGAAGAGAGCATTACCAGTATAGAATTCGCCACCCTAAAGGAAAGTGGACTCATCTTCTACAATGGCCCAGTGGACAAGATGAGAAAGGGAGACCCCCAGGATTTCATTGCATTGTCACTAATTCAGGGTTATCCTGAGTTGATTATCAATCACGGTACAGGAGCAGTCAGTTTGAGGGTGATGGGTAAAGACAAAGGGGGGATCACCAGAATGCCAGTCTTAAATGATGGAGCCTGGCATCACCTCAACATCATACGGAAAGGAAGGGTCAGTTGTTTGATAATACTAACAACTATTTTAATAGTATTTTTACTCTTGCAACAAGATGAGATTTAGGATACTAGTAGTCAAAATGACATATGCATCTTTAAGTTTCACATAAACTGTAGCAGACTATGTTGAAAAATTCTTTTTAAAAAAATCACCTTTCTAGCTATGGAATCTTTTTTTTTAAATAAAATTCTAATGATTTGAATTGCACATGTGCTTGCAGGAAGTTACGCTGACAGTGGATCACTGTAAAAATGCACAGTTTGATACCCATAGTGAAAGCAGGGAAGATCGGCGACCTTGTGAGGTCACTGGGTCAACATCAGGTCAAAATAAGTACCTCAATGTTAACCAGATGCTTCAGATGGGAGGACGTTACACCACTCCTGACTTTCCTCAGGGAATCACACAGGAAAGATTTGAGGGATGCATCAGAAACTTGTACCACAATGGAGAGGTTAAATTGAATCAAGATAAATTTTTTTCAACTTGCAATATGAAATTAATGAAAGTTATGCCAAAAACACAGAAAAATGATTTATATTGTTAATTTGCTTTAGGAATTGAAGAATTCATCTAAAAGTACATTGATTGTAATAATGGTCTTGTCTGAGATCAGAAAAATTTGATGAAAACTTATGTAATCCTTAATTTAAGTTCTGTAATTTTTCCAGCTGTATGACTTGTACACGAGTTTGAATCACCCTGGAGAGAATCATGGGAATGGTTGTCCGGCGGAGGAGTCGGCCTGTAACAGTTTGAGTGGTAAGAGGTGTGGTGACCATGGAACGTGTCAGATGATAACCCTCGGAGACTCAGAGGTGGAGTGTGTCTGTAAACCGGGGTATCGACCATCTACGTCAAAGTCTCCTAAATGTACCCGAGGTTAGTGTTCAAAGTAAAATCTTGTAAAGTTAATTGTGAAATAAAAATATGTACCCTTTTTTCTTAAAATTAAAAAAAAATTATTTGCAAAAAAATGAATGCAAAACATGTACAAATTAAGTAAAGTTATAAACTAGTATCTAAGTTGTGATAGTTATCGGCACTTTTGAAATAGTAATCTATATTTTTATGTGAAAAGCAGTTTCTTTTCTTTTTCACATGTATTTTATCTTGGCAAACTTAAATTGCTTTGAAATTTCAGAGACAACAATCAGGAATTATACAGAGAAAGCATATATGACATGGAGTCTGAAAGATAACTTCTTCAATATGCTAAGAAAGGATAAATTAGACATTCACATTAAATTCAGGACCCGCGATCTTGATGGAGGGGTACTTCTTCATCTGCCATCAAACTCACATGAATACATATCAGTGCAGGTATGTTATCTTATTTCTAAGGCATCACAATTTCTTTATTTCAATTTACAGCAATTGGTATTTTGTGTATTTCATCATTTGAGAAGATATCCTTTGATGAAGATTCTTATATTTTACAAATAATGTATATTTCATTCATTTTAGATTATCAATGGCCATGTTGCTGTGTTATACAATCTGAAGGACTATGACAATTCTTTTGCGGATAATATAATTTCCCTCTCAGAGGCCCCAGCAGCTAATGGCCAATGGCACAGTCTCTCAGTGAAAAGGATTGGGAGATGGTTTCAGCTCAAGATGGATAGTGGAGAAGGGCGGTACTACAATGAAACATGGGGCTCAACACAGGATAGTCAATTCTTTAACCTCAAGAGGGATCATATAGTATCGGGGTCAATGGTGAAGTTTTACCCTATTGCAGATTTCCATAGCAAAGATCTTAGAGAGAGTAAGTTGTTAAATTAAGTCAAAATTAAGTTCAATTTATTTTTCTCTAGAATAATTTTTTCTTGAGTTTTCATAAATATGTACCGGTATGTATTTTAAATGGAATTTGAGATACAGTATTATCAAACAAAAAATAAATCAAATACGCTTTAGTTAATGCCTATTGTGTGGTATTTTACAGCTTGTGTGACAGACATCAGGATTAACAATAAGTGGTTCCCCATGATGATTGAGGAGAATAGCCAGAGTGATGCAGCGGAGGTGGAACTAATATCGGGGGTCAACATGGGTTGTTTACGGGACGACTGTGCCCAGGCCCGCTGTCATACCCTAGGACAGACAATCAAACAAATCTGTGTACCTCTCTGGGGAACTCATGACTGCAGGTAGGACTCTTGCCGTGAAGTCTCTATTTATGAAATGAAAAATATTCTGGGAACTTTGATTGCCTTTAGTTTCATATACAACAAACTACCTGTTACTGTTGTACAAATAAATTCAAATTTCTTATCTGGAATATTGTCTAAACTGGCCAATTTCTATGGAACAAGTCTTATAACTCTATTGTTTTCTCTCGAAATTGGCTTTTATTTCAATATGATAACACTCCCTTTTCAGGTGCCCTCCTGGCAGTGAGCCTGGGGTAGGTAGCACATGCCTGGCACTGGATCATTGTCAAGGCATCAATCCCTGTAAAGCAGGAGGTACCTGTATAAACCTGCCTTTCCCTGGGACTTTCCGTTGTATCTGTCCTAAAGGCTGGATTGGCCCCACCTGTAACCAGCAGGCCAGTGCTGTGGAGGAGGTGGTGGAAGCGGGGGGCATCAAGATGGAGGTCCTCGTCATCATCATTGTTAGTCTCATAGCTGTTACTTGTAAGTGCTTCATCTTTTAAAGAGATATTATTTAATATATTTCATTACATGAGAAGATTATTTGTTTACAAAATGCATATGCTAGATACTATTTTCAAGAGTTGGTATGTGTAAATTGAGAAAGTACTAGTATTTTCAGCAAAAGTATATTATTTAATGGAGGCAGTAAAGTCATATTTATTTCGTATATTATTTGTACAAATATTGTAGTGTTTATTTATTTACTGAGTACAGAATATTCTCTCCCTTTCAAATTAACATTGTTTTTTCAGTAATTGCATTCCTGGTGTTTCTACTGTGGCGGTCGCTCAGTAAGCGAGACAAGCGCAGGTCTATTCTTTATGATGATCAGTATGATGACATCAGGGAGAATGTGGTCAACCATGATGAGGAAGGGGCAGGTTAGAGGAACTTAATGCTTAAATAAACTTAGTTCTGTATACCAAAAACTACTTCTGTTTATAAATCAGTTTTGTGTGATTTATTTTCATGAAATTATTATATTACGTTTCAATAAGACTTGCTACACAATTAGACTATATAAAGAAATACAAACATCAGCAGAGCTACAGTCCCTTTAAACAATTTGGGTTTGAAATTTTCAGGTGAAGAAGATCAAACCTGTTATGACATAACAAGGCTACGGAAACCTGATTCTAGTTTTGATAGAGGATATTACTATTCAACATTGTCAGCTAAATATAGAAAAGGTAAGTTTGAAAATTTGTATAATTATACAGAAAGAAATAATGAATGTCATTCACATTTTATCTTGTATACATAATAAAATCACTTGAATAATTGTAAAAATGTGCATTATAATTAAACTTCATGCTTTAATTTGTAGGTTTACCATTAGATAGTCCAGAGGTTGCAGCTTTTATTTGCGACCGTATCCAGGATGTGAATGAGGACCCCGCTGGACCACCCCACGATAACGTGATGGTGTTTTCCTACGAAGGAGGGAGCAGCACTGCCGGCTCACTGAGCTCCCTCAACACAAACAGTAGTGATAACGACCAGGACTACGATTACCTGAATGACTGGGGACCAAAGTTCTCAAGTCTCGCCGTCATGTACAAAGGGGATGAAGTCGATTGAGAATAAGTTATTTAATAGGGATTTTAATGAATATTTTTGTAAGTTCTTTTTTGTACCAAAGATCCATGTTTCCATGTGTGCACTAGTCAAAAGACAATGACTGTCTTATTTCATATACACATGTCCAACTCTCCCCAATTTTACAGATTGAGGGTTTTTTGGTCATGGTCTATAATGTAGGGATGAAAACTTACAGATGCAAAATGAGCTATTACAGTATGGATATGCAATATGGTTTTAGAAAATGTCAGATTTTTTATCTGATAAGTCTTAAATGAGTTTTTTTGAAGCTAGTTATGCAGACAAAGTTCTAGTCTTGATCATTGCATTAAGCACAGTTGATCAGCATTAATGTTTTTAAAGTCTATTTTCACACTAGTCTATTGAAGGTTGTGAGATTTTCCCTCTTATATTTTCAATTTTAAACAAAAACCTGTTTTTATCACTACACAAATAATTAATCTTATATCATTGTTTTATTTTCCCACCAAACAACTGTGCCAAAGTCATAGTAGCCGATTTTAAAGAAAATTTCTCTTATATGAAATTTTGCTTCAATTTGAGTGATCATCAGTAAATATGTAGAATTTTATACTCACATGTTCGTTGAAGAAATAATAATGTAGGCTTAAGGCAAATCAGGTTAAATTATTTGAAAACATTCCAGTATATGTCCAAATGTTTAAAGTTCTGTAGTGTTAATTTATTTCATGTTTAAGTGTCAAGAGCTACATGTATTTGGTGGTTTGCACAATGTCAAGTCTTTCATGAGTCTTGGTTATGACTTATGTTAAAAGTATATGTCAGTTTTGGTATCTGTGAACATTTTGCTTAGTTACCCATTCTAAGATTAAAATATAAAATGAGTACACAAAACAAAAAAATTCATGCAATTAGGATGTTAATCTTGGATTGATTGCCATGAAAGATAATCCTATCGGAACTTCAGCTTTCTAACACCAAAGCATTTTAATCAAATAAAATCCAGCAGTGTTTGAAAGACAAACACAGCTATTTTTTAATATGTACATGTAATAGCATATCAAGAGATTCTAAGAAGGTGAATATGATTGTCAGTAGATGTTTGACATGTATAACAGTTGTCCTATGTTGGGGCATTTAAAGTACTTGATAGTACTAGAGTGGTCGACAAAATATAATACATGTATGTGTTTGCTGTATTTTTAGTGCAAAGCATGTTGTCATTGCTATTTTAAATGAATGTTCAGTATTAAATCTTGGCCAATGTCAAGTTAGTTTTATCTGCATGTATTTATACATGTACAATATTGTTCATGTCTATTTCAACAAATATTTCCATGTAAAAGTTGTGTCATTTTAGAGCTATTGAATCCATATCCTTTCCATTTGAATGACTTTTTCTATGATGTCAATGTTGTATGCATGTTTATGTGATAATGTGTGAGGGAAAAATATAAGGATTAATAGATGTTATCTTCATGTGCGGTCTTTGCTGTAAAACTCATGTACATATACTTGTGAACAAATTGTTTTTTGTATTATTAGTGTGTTAAGCTGCATTTACTTGAGCATTTCACTTCAGCAAGAGTTAATCACTTCAGCAAGGTGCTTTAAATATACATGTATGTAGGTGCAATTTTCTATATATGCCAGTTTTCTTTGCCAGTTGTGTAAATAAGTCTGTGTTGAGTCAGAAATGGTTGTGAGTTGGTTATTTTTTTGAAATTTTGCTTTATTAGTTTACATTTGTTTTTTCCCCTGATTTTTTTCATTCTAATTTTAGTTCCTTTAATATTTTTACATTTTTTTTCTCTGGTTTTCTGTTGTGATCTTTGTTACTTGATCTTTCAATATCTGGTTAATGAAACAAGCAAAAACTAAATAAATTTCTTTTTTCATTGACAAGCAGGGTACTTTGAGATTAAAAAGTGAATTTGATAATGGTTGTAGTTATATGATGTAATTTTTTTTTACTGATTTTTAAAGGGCTCTGTTGCTATTTTTTGTGCAATAGGTTCCTTGTCTCTTTATTTTATTGTTACACTTTTTTTAAGTTCTAATGGCTTTACAGCTTTAGTAGTTTACATATTCAGATTATAGTGTTGTGAAACATTAGTTTTTACCATGTTTATCACCATCTTGAATATTTTTTAATGAAGATTTAAATTAAAAGTACGCAAAAACATTTATTTAGAGTTGTCTTTTCCAGCTTTGAAGTTTGCTATCACCCAGTAGAAAAACAGCCGGATTAAAGTTACTTTATGTAAGGGTTGTAGTCCATAGATCTCGTTATGTAAAAAAAAAATACGTATTCTAATATCTATAGGTGTGCTGTTTTTAAACATGTATGTTTTTGCCTGTACGTTTTACAGTAATATTTAGAATGGATGATTGAATACTGAGTGTAGAACAAGAAAAGAAATTTGTACCGTGATTTGTCAATCGGTTAATTACAATCTAACTAGACGGTATAGCAGTATATTTCGGTCATGGATTTTTGTCCCCCGCTATCGCGAAAGTGAGGGGACATAAATCTCATTTTTCTGTCCGTATGTCAGTCTTTAATTCTGCCAGTCAGTCCGTCCGTCACAGAAACTTTAACCTTTATCACATCTTTGAATTAGAAGAGATGGGGCTTTCATATTACATGTATGCATGTATATTACCTGTGACAAGATCTTTCTAAATGCATTATGATTTTTGACCTCCTTGACCTTGAAATTCAAGTTTGACCTACTTTTCATAAAATAAACATTACTTTGAGTTAGGCCATAATTAACTTTTGAACGAGAAGAGAAAAGGCTTTCAAATTAAACATATGTGTTTTATCTATGACAGGACCTTTCTAAATACACTAATTTTTGACCTCTTGACCTTAAAGTTTGACCCACTTTTCAAAAACTTTTCAAAAATTTTTCCTTCTAACTTTTGATTAAGAAGAGGTAGGACTTTCATATTTGACATGTGCATTACGCGTCAGTGTGACAGGATATTTCCGAGCATGTTATGATTTCTGACCCCCTGACCTTCATGATTGACCTTATTTTCATATTTAACACGATATGCCATAAAAATGACATCTCACCCACAAGGACACCGAAAGTGCGGATCAAAATTCTTTAAAATTGCTTCTAAAGTTTTAATTTGCAGTATAAAAAAGGAGATCTAACCTTGCAAGTTATATATCGGAATATTTTTATCTTTTATTTTATTCATGTTGAAATTTTGCAAACAATATAATTTTAAAATAATATCAGTTTAGTATATAGCGAATTGTCTTAAACGTCTTGACACAGTAAAGAACTTGCAACTGTTGAAAAACAGCAACTGTAAATTTTCCATCTCATGCAACTAACCTACTGTGCAAGATTACTTAATTCTTCATAATTTTAATTTCGATTTTTATTCGGAAGCATATTGTGATGACATTTGCATTACTACCGATTTCTTCTTGCAATATACTTTGTCTGAAGACGTTGGAAACTTTGAAAGATTATTTCAGCGAATCTTAATTCTCATTAGAGAAACCTACAAAAACCGATTCCTCTCGAGAAAAAATAAAAAGGATGGATACAAAAGGGAAAATAATATAGATCTAATCTGTGATTTATTTATTTTTGGAAACTTAATTTATAGGTTTCTATACTGGATTGAGTTTTTTTCTTCCTAAAGTGCACTGCCATGAACTATGTCTAACCTTTCCAACATCAGTTTATAAGCTTCCGGGGTTTATTGAAATAATGAATAAATGTTTACCAGAGGACACATGGGACCTGTGTTATCATGTGTGCATGAATATACATATAAAATGCCGTGTAGCAATTGAGCCTTTTAATCGATATGTTTATGGTACCTGCGTCTTATCAATTAAAAATGTGAAAGTACATGTCATTTCTCTGCCCTCAAAAGACAGAGAAAAAATTGGATTCAGTTTGCAAAGAAATATAATGTACATGTGACATCATAATTATTTAGTTAAAGACTATGTATATTTTTAGCAGATAACAATCCTGGATTAAAAGGTTTTTGTATGCAGAATTATATACATGTATTTCTGCCCTCCGGTTATACATGCGGTGTTCGTTAAGACATTAACCAGTTAATGCCTACATGTAGAAAGTGCTTACATCGATGAAACACGGCGAAAAAAAATTTCACACTGCTTCAAGGTCTACATCAAAAGAAGAAACACGAAAACATTTAACATTAAGTTTAATTGTTATATTCACACATATGGAAGACCAGAGATTTTTATTCACATGCCGACTTTGATTTTCTTTAACATGCTTGTCTTTTGAACACATACATTATCCTCAATTCTCAATAGCAGCTTACATTTACATCATACAAAAATACTAAACTTTCTTACTTTTTTGCACTCAGCTACACTAAGCCCAGACATACTGTATATAATATCTCAAAAGAGTTGATTTCTACAAAATCAAACACATTTACCGGTATTTTTTGCTAAGTTCGGATGTAATATACTTGAAGAAAGTGCAGTTAATAGAATATGATAAATAAATACCTGAAAGAAAATTCTTAATGAAAACAATGAATTTTGCTTTACGCACAAAACAAAAAAAAATCGCGGTGTACAATTTGTGTCTTGGACTCTCTGTCTTTGGCAAGCTTCAATGAAACAAGGTCACACATCGATAAATAATGTAATGTATATAAACTATATATAAAAATCATCACGTATAAATAAATACTGCTAAGAATTAGCCTATGTACATAATACTGACTAGAAGTAAATCACAAACTGTCAGGCAGTGTTTGTCTTTGAGCCATTATTTGGCCATAATGATTAGACCTGGAAAATCTAATCGAACACAGCGCGCTTTCAGCACTAAATATAGAAGCAGTTCACTTTGGACTAAATTTCGTGCATGGTGGACTGTTAATGTCTTTTGATGACTGATGGATGAAGTTTGGCACATCCTTTGCATTTTACTTGGTGGTTTTTGCAGTTAAAAGTATTCATAGTCACACCTGAAATGAAAAAAATATGAAGAATTATTAACTGCATGTAAATCCACTAAAACATGCAAGTTTACAAGACATGTTGAATTATGCATTGTCATTAAACTCATTTTACATTAATTGAATAAATAAAATTATTAGATTAATATCTAAATTTCATTGTATTTCTACATGCAGTACAATTTATAAAACGTTTCATGCATATAAACAGCGAGTACATTCCAAAAGCATCTACAATCTTTTAAAATAAGAATCAATTCAATGCAGCAAAGTGGCAAAAAAACATGATTGCAAATGTATATATACAGGAAAGTGGAAATATTCGTTAGAATATAGAGCAAAGTTCCATAGGAAACAACAATAAAGAGTTGTATTAGAAGAAAAGTTGACACAAGGGAAGTTGCAAACGACAAGCAAACGAATACGGCAAGCACGTGCAAGGATACCTCACGATAGGGGCGGAAATATTTCCATGGGCGTGTTCGATTCGATTATTTATTGTTTCTCTATTAGACACCGGGTAATCGGGTGGGATTTCTCGTGTGACATCTGTAAGCCTTTGACTTCGCCTGGTATATCGTGGTGGTATGTCGTTCACTGCTTGTCTGTACGAAGTTCTACGGGTATTGTGATGCCTGCCCGGGTAGTCGGGCGCGGGGGTGTAAGGCGGGGGTCCGTCCTCGTTTAAGAGACTGGGTGGGATGTCACACCATGCCCTTCTACCCCCTTCGTTCCTCACAAAAGAATAAAGTCCTTGCTCAGGATGATAAATTACATCTTGATAATGATCTTGATTTTCTGTCGCAGTAGGAACACTATTGGCCGTGCTTTCAGTCCGATCTCTTGCACGTGCCAAATAAGGGTAATCATAATTTCTTGTTCTGATATTCTGTCGTGATACACAATTTCTGTCAATGTAATTGTCTGACAGATTACTGTCAGACGGCAATCTTTGACTAGATTGACTTACATTCTCAACAATGTTCGTAGAAGCTGCACTTGGTGAGTGTCTTGGTACAGAGTCTGAATTATGCACAGCCAAAACGCGTGGATTCTGGGAAATTTGTTCACTAGTCTGAGTAACCACCACTTCTGAAGAAGCAGTAGAGGTCACTAGTTCTGGGGACCTATTTGTTGCAGAAAATAAATTACTAACCGGGTTTCCTGGACGTATTGGTGTCATCTCTGGGGTCCTCGTTGTCGTCTGCGCATTAGCTGCCGCTGGAAGAGTATCAGTATTCCCCACGACTTCGTTGTAGGGTGGAGGTTGAAGGTCATTGCTGGTGGGGGTGGCGTACACGGAGGATCGAGGACATTCACCCTCATTTCCGCGTATAATGGGGATCCATGTCCAAATTTCGTCGTAATTGGAGTATCCCTGATTTAAGCGACCATCTCGAGGATTGGCGCGTCTGGGGTCAATCCGCAAAACACGTGACCTGAATATACAAATATCATGTTTACTTTAGAAAAATGAAAAATTACATCTTATATATATCACTGGCCAATGAATCAATAGTTCTTTCCAAAGCAAAGCAATTTATTATCATATAAATCCAAAAGGAGAACATATTATAACATTTAATATATGATTTATTTATATAATAAAAGCAATTAAAATGCGATGATTAAAATTATTTTACCCATTTGCACACTGTGCTCCAGTTTTCTTGTTGTTTCTGAGAATGCAGACCAGCAGAATTAGGAGGGTCATTAACAGGACCCCTCCTGCCACCCACAGGATGATAATGACCGTCTCTATTTTCACTTCGTCTCTAACAATAATACCAGTACCATTCTTAGCTGCATTATCCGAAATATCTGAAACAAACACTTTCATATTTATAAGGATTCAAACCTTAGCTCAATACCACTTTCACAAAATTAAGATTGTCGTTGCACATTTTACATCCCCTAAAAATGTTATCACTTGGATATGGAATATAGCCCTATGCGGCTAGAACCATAATCCTTCGAAGTTACGATAAAAACCGAATATCATCCGTTATACACAGGTATGACCCCCGCTGTTCCAAGGCGGGCTGATATTGGTATATTTTATTGACCAACTGATAACTGCAGTATACAACTGCCCAGTCATAAATATTCCATAAATGGTCGTAAAATGCATGTGGTATGCTAGTTAGTGTACACCATTGAACATTTCGTCGCTGTTATATAGACATGGACATGGGAAAATATGAAGACCAACAGATTCGAGCGACCATATTATTTTTTTTTTCATTTAATAGATTTTATTTTTGTGAGACTTTTTATCATAGACCTTGTATAGATCATGTAGATGTATAGTTAGTAACAATGTTCAGCACTGATCAATGAAGTTTAGTCTCTGGATTCGAACGTACGTTGATACACACATGTAAAGCTTAATGCGGTCATTGATGTTAAGTTTACATAAATATATAGAGGCTAATTATGAGTTTTATATACACTGTAGTTTATATAGAGATTTAGATTGTATAACGTAGAAAGTTTAGTTCGCGACAAAAATATCTTCCGTTAAATTTGATACAGGAATTAATAACGAAAGAAGAACCTCCAAAGGAAATCTGTAAGTTTGAATAAAGTAAAAAATAATCTTAAAATCAAATTAAATTCAAATTTGAAAAAAAAAGAAATATTAAAGATTGTGTGTTTAAATACTAGATCACAATCCCCGAAAAACCACAAACTCACCCGAAAACAGAAGTCTATTCCATGTGACTGGCATGATGTTATAATAACGATGTTACACTGAATTATAATGAGCACAATAACCTTAAAAACACAACAGCCTAAAAGACCATGAATTTATATATATATCAAAAAGAAGTCGATGAACTCGAGTTTATCCCACTTTCCGCGTTGATCCCAACTGTCAGAGTAGCTGATGCAGATCGACGGACCCTAGTGGTCAATATTCGCTCGGACCTTCAATCCCCGAGGTCCTGCAATCCATCAAGCCGGACTCACGCGCAACAACACACCCTGGGGAGAGCGGCGCGATCTTTATCATATTCATATCTCATCGCAGGTGGGCATTTGTACTCCATCAAATTTGTCAAACGATTATGAGGTGATTGTAAATAATTTAATCCTTTTTTTATTTGTATATGGACCGTGGCTAGGTTTATCAGTTCTGTTTAGTTTATATATAACCTTATAGAGTTTGTAGTCTACACCAACTACAGAAGAGTTACTGCACCAAAACTTTTAAACAAAGAGAGTAGAATTAAATTGTACCCTTTTATATAAAACATGAGGTTAAATTCGGTGTGAAACACGAAGAAAATCTGGTGTCTTTCACTGGCCTGAGGGGATCGTTAACTAGTTGTCTTTTTTCTATTTAATGTTTCTTAATGTTTTTTGACCCTTCGTTCTTGTTAGCGGAAGTTTTATGATGTTAAGGTCTGTGTAAATTTTTATTTTAAATCTTGATTTCATTTACGTGCTTTTTAGGTTGTTTGATGTTTAATGACACGGAAGCGATCATCAAATTTTCGAGACTTTAATTGTTATTTAAAACTTTACAACTTCAGTATTGCGTTCATTCTGCTTTCTCTTATTTTAATTCTAATATAAACAAAGCGTTACATTTTGCACTTAAAATCCGTTTTAAAATCACCCCAAGGAAAATTCTATCATTTTAACATCTTAACTTTATTTTGCTTATATGTGAATAACTTTATGTAAATATTCTAATTTTAGGTTTAAAAATGTATATTTTATGGAGACAAATAGCATTCAGCATCTCTTACGCACATCCCCCTCCCGATAAAGATCGCATCTCATTGGTCGGGTCAAAACACCCGCGGCACGTGATCTATTCCGGAGATCCGACACACGTGGGAAACCAGGATGCCCATCAAATATCGCGCGCAGACACACCATACATTTCTTGGGGTATCTTGTGGTCTGTAGATCTTAGATAGTGGATTACATGTTAATATGGAAAAACAGATACACTATTTTTCTGGAGGGCGTGTGACATATATGTGTAGTTTGTTTTGATCTTATTCTGAATAAAACATACATTTTTTTTAACGGTGAAACCGGATTGTGCTCTTCATTTGTCTTCAAAGAAATTACACTTGTTTAACCCGACATTAAAATGTAAAATGTTTTTAAAAGTGTGGCTTAAGGTTATAATTTTATCAAAAGATTATACATAACGCGTCTTGTCAGTTTATATTTTAAAGATTACAAGTATTTTGATGAGTAACAGCAACTTTCTTTAAAACAATAAAATGGGTAAAAATACTTGTAATTAAACTTTAGAAGGGGTTTTCTACCCTGAGTACGTCAATATTACATTCTTCCTTGCCAAAGTAAATAAATGATTTTATATGACCTAACTGATATAAATTAACTTAAAATAATATAGATTAGACTGCGTATCGCAATACGATTTTGAAATATCGATATATTGGCAATATGCTTAGATTAAGGTATTTTGTCATTAAAATGATTAAATATAAAAAAGGACTTGTGAAAGTTTGTGATTAAGCCAAACTTGTGAAAGTTTGTGATTAAGCCAAACAGTAAGAAGTTGTTTTGTGGAAACATTTAAAAATCTTTAAACATATCGGTAATTTCAAATATTCTATAATTACAGTAACCAAAACATAAACTTACTTCTTAGACCTAAATCTTCCATAATATTCCGTTACCCTTTTGAAGTTAACGGGCATCTGTAAAAACTGACACTGACACTATCCTTACAAAGCCAAAAGGTTTTAAGCCCCTAAAAATTCATTATTCGTCACTGCGGGTATCTAATGCAAGGAAGCGCTGGACCAGACTCTAGACCCAGCATCCGCTCGGTTGTCACGCTGACGGGCTTTAGAAGGAAACCATCTCCTTCACTGCCAGCTTATCTCCCTTTGCACAAGAAACAGCAGGGTATGTACAAGATAAGAAGGAAATGGCGAACAAGATACTTAGGGGTGTCAGGCCTGTTGTTTATGTTTACACAGTCTGTCTTATATCGATGTATGAATAATGTTTATCTACTTCCATTGTGCAATGGATCCCTAATGAACTAATAAAAAGATGTTTTGCATAGTTGTCTGTAGCTCTGGCATCTTTTAGTACTTTGTTTTCATGCTTATGACTTGCAGAAATTGGGAAATTGGGACTTTATACGGAATGGTCAGTGTTTTACTTCGTTTGCTTTTCTATTAGGGCACGTGCACGTCCCCAAGAAAAAGAACAATGAAAGCCGTTTAATTGTTCTCAGCAAATTTCGCCAGATGCGGGGGAACGCTTGGATATCCCGGCGATGCACTTCATGTTTGACACCGAAACAAAAGCGTGTAAACGACAGTGATTATTTTTTCGCTCCTAATCAATTTTAGGCGTATAATTTTATTTAAGCGTTTAGTCTTCTTTTGATATGATAATTGTGTCTGAAGTTCAAAAGTTGCCTCTCTTTTGTTCTTGCTCTGAATCATGCATGAGTAACTGTCCTTCTGTCATGGAAATTGTTGAAGTTTGTTAAATTAAACCCCCTATAGCAAACTAGCTTCGCTCAAGTAGAAAATACACCATTTGTTTTTAAAATTAATTAAATATCTTCGACTGTAGGAGTATGACAAGTTTAGTTAGACACAAAGATAAAAAGGATTTCAAAGGAATACGAAAAGTGACAAACATACAGTAATTTAACCCTTTGTATTTCGAAGGATTTTGTGGGGTTTTTTTTTCTATTAAACTCTTCAAATCACAGTTCGAGGCGCTTGCAGTATGAATTTTATTATTATTTTTCCTGTAAGATTCAAATAAAAACTGAATAACTGTAAGATCTATATGTGAAGTACGTTAGACAAAGACTATATGCAGTATTCAATGGTTTCGTTGGTTGATTTAATAATCACGAAGACCCTAGCTTTAATCCTATTTTATCCACATATATTTGCCCTTAGATGTATCTTGTTAAACAAATACTGTTATTGAACAGGAAACGTGTGGTTTCACTAAAGAAAGCACCTCCTCCATTTAAAGGCGTATCCTTGGTTTACTTTGAGTCCATCTAGGGGAATTAATTTTCAATAAAACTGACATTATGTCCTAATTTGACAAGGTAAATTGCATACCTGTGCTGTTTACCTGCGGTTCATTAACTTCCCGTTAGAATACACGTGCGTGCGGGGGAGATATAGTTCAATTACACGGACGATTTACTGTAATAAAATTTCGAGACACGATTATGGTTTTATTGTGATTTTCCCTATAAACCTAACTTTAATTACATTGTTAAAAATTGGGATAAAGTCAATTACATTAAAAATTACAAAATATTTTGAAAACGCTAATCAATTCTAAAAGATAAGCAAGGTCCATGTCAAAACATGAGCTCCGTGTGTAACCCCTCCCTTGAGTTTTATATTCTTAGCTAAAATACGTTTACAGTTTACTCAAAATCTAATCCTCTCCCAACAGTTTTCCCGCTGTGTATATCCGTTATTTTCACAGTTTACATAACTGTGACCAATGATTCTATATGTAATGGTTAATTTTGCGGACATAATACCATCACACGTATCAATCGATCTGGCGGGCAGATGCTGCCACGATTTCTTGAACTGGGAATACACGTGCTACGTTTATTATTTATTTGTTTAGTTAGATCGATGCTTTCTTCTTAATCTGGGCTCATCTTCTCCTCTCTTCTCTCATTATATGAAGAGGCCTTTCATTGTCGAGGCTCGGGTAGCATGCCCTTTTCCCAGATGCATTTGATCAATATTCAGAAAAGGCTATAGTTGACATGGCAACTCAGTGAAATAGACAGCGGGGATTTATATCTATATTTCACGTTATCACATCAAAAAGAGGGGGAAAAAACTAATTAATATCAATATCCATAAATAGGCCTCCGTAAAAAATCTCAATTAATTATCGGTTTCATTTACTATGAGCAAGCACATCGAAATACCACCGCACTGTATTGCATTTTTAAAATTGCATTTCAAAATAATATGATTAATTGTGTTCTAGTATGATGTTCATCTGTCGAATATAGTGATGTTTACCTATTAATGATGATGTTTACACAAAATTCATAAATGGAATGCACAACGTTGTGTATTTCAAGTTCGTGAACTCATCAGGTGTAGCAAATGCACTTTTTGACAGTGACAAGTTTATTGCAAGGTATACAGAACTATTACCCCACGGTTATGAGTAAACAAGATTGTACAACATCAAATCTTTTATGATTCACATCCTCGTCAAGATAAATAAAAGATATACAGAGAGAGAGAGAGCGAGAGAGAGAGAATTTAACATGCAACATATCATTTTTATCTTCTATGTAATTTGCACTTATATGCTACATAGCAGTAAGTTTTTCCTTTCAGAAATAAAAATTTAAAACATGTTTACAGATACATGCAATTTCAATTCTGCCTATTTCTTTAATTATAATAGGCATAATCATTATATAAATTTTAAAATATCCTTTCAGTAAACTTACCCAATTTTCCATTCGCCATTTTCATTCAAGAACAAGATTATTATATTTGTCCGTCTCTCCATCAACACTTCAGTTTCATTTATAGTACAGAGACATATCATCTAATGCATGTCATCATAGCCACACGCCGAGGGAAAAACTCGTCATCTGATTGGCGAACAGTGGAGCGTGTCGAATACTTCGCATATTATCGGCAGCATCTTTCCCGGCACAAATTCGGACGTTGACACAGTCACCCCAGCATTACACCGTCCGGTAAAGTGCGTCGTTTTAGGTCACACAAAGCGCAGAATTTCCCATTCAGTGAAACGTACATAGCCCTTTGTGATGCAAGATAAAGTTTGTCACAAAGACAAACCTAGCCCCTATAACTATTAAGCAATTTGTCATTTCATAGGCAGATGAAATCAGCCGAAATTATAAAAGTCAATTTAGGTTAATCTATCCTCAAGATGTGACACAATGTTTTAACGATTTTAAAATGTTTCGGTCAATGGTCTTTGCTATAGGTGCATACCTCTCTCTCTCTCTCTCTCTCTCTCTCTCTCTCTCTCTCTCTTTTCTAGAATTGCTGAAATCATCCAGTGTATTTTTCAAAATGATTATGACAAAATAAGATTATAACTTTACTTTTTTTAATTAAAAAAATAAACGAACTTTGTATCTTATAAAACAATTTCTTCTGTTGGTTTGCAAAAAATTTTGAAGCTAAGCGATTTGATCCTTCATAAAAACTGCATAAATACAAGTTCCAGGCGATTAGTATTACTTTATGCCACACCTTTCCCCCTCTTTTTTTAAAAAAAAATTGCTTAACATCATTATTTTTTTTAAAATAAAACACTAGAGGTGCTGTGAGCAATGAGCTCACTAAATGATACCCCTGCCTCCCATATGGTTTTAATGACATGTAAAAAATTAAAGAATCTGTGAAAGTATCATAAAATTTTGTCCAGTGGTATAGGAGGAGTTGCGGATAAGAGATAGGTACCCTTCAATACTACAGAAAAAATGGCAGTGTCAATGTTTTGCTCTGGAAACCCCAAATTATGTGTCCGATCAAAAAGTAAAATAGGAGGTGCACAATGGCATTATATAAAAAAGATTCTGTGAAAGTATCAGCAAATTTCATTCAGCGGTATAAAAGGAGGAGCAGATAAGAGATGGATACCCCAAGCGTTACAGACAGACAGACGGACGGACATTCCGATTACTATATACCCTCCCGGTTTTCAAGCGGGGGTATAATAAAAGTGAACTTGAAACGACGAAAGTCCTTCTATCTCTTTAAATGCTTATTGAAAAAAATCTTCCCCGTGGAACATTTTATGTTGCATTTCACTGAGAAATTTTAATGTAGGAATATGTCTTTATACCCTCCGCTTGAAAATGGGAGGGAATATGGAATCGGTATGTCCGTCCGTCCGTCTGTACGTCCGTCTAGTTGTACGTCTGTCTAGCTGTCTGTACGTCCGTCTGTCCATCTGTCTGTTACGTTTTGGGGTACCCATCTCTTATCCGCAACTCCTCTTATACCACTGAGTGAAATTTAATGAAACTTTAACAGAATCTTTATTACATATTGCCATTGACCTAGATAGTCAAAAAGGCAAGAAATATACATCAGGTTTAATAAGAATTAACGCACACACACACACACACACAGAGAGAGAGAGATGAAGAGACTCGAATTAAAAGCTAAACCATGACAAAGGTGATATAAATTAAACATTCACGTTTTCAAAGGCTACTTTACCAAAATAAACCACGACTGCTCTTGCTATCTAAATCGACTTTTTTTTTCAATATATTTGCTGATTTTAGAGGTACTGTGAGCAATAAGTTCACTAAATGAAATCACCCACCTCCCATATAGTTATAATTATGGCACGCCAAATTCACAAAAATGAGCAAAACATAGTTTCACAGTCGATAAACTAGGTTTATCGGTTGTAAACTATAGTTTACGGACTGTAAACTATAGTTAACGACGTTAATCTATATTTTACATCTGTAAACTATAGTTAACGCGATAATCTATGTTTCAGAACCGTAAACTATACTTAACACCAAAAACAATCATTTGCGATTGCAAAACATAGATTATCTGATAAATACAGTTTCAAGATTGTAAACTATGGTTTACAACTCTTATCTATAGTTAACGATCATAAATTATAGTTTACAGACGTGAATCTATGTTTATCAACAAAATCTACTGTTAACGTTTTATTACAGACAGATGAACTTAGATTAGCATTCGTAAACTATAGTTAACAACCGTTAAATATAGTTTTACAGATGAAAACTATACTTAACGAATTGTAAACTATAGTTCACGGTTTGTAAACTATAGTTTACAGTCGATAAACCTAGTTTATCAATTTTGAAACTATATTTAGCACGCCAAATTCACAAAAATGAGCTAATCATAGTTTCACAGTCGATAAACTAGGTTTATCGATTGTAAACTATAGTTTACGGACTGTAAACTATAGTTAACGACGTTAATCTATATTCTACATTTTTAAACCATAGTTAACGCGATAATCTATGTTTCAGAACCGTAAACTATACTTAACACCAAAAACAATCATTTGCGATCGCAAAACATGGATTATCTGATAAATACAGTTTCACGATTTGTAAACTATGGTTTACAACTCTTAACTATAGTTAACGATCGTAAATAATAGTTTACAGACGTGAATCTATGTTTATCAACACAATATATTGTTAACGTTTTATTACAGACAGATAAACTTAAATTAACATTCATAAACTATAGTTAACAACCGTTAAATATAGTTCTACAGATGAAAACTATACTTAACGAATCTTTGACTATAGTTTACGGTTTGTAAACTATAGTTTACAGTCGATAAACCTAGTTTATCAATTGTGAAACTAGGTTTAGCTATTTTTTGTGAATTTGGCGTGCCATATATAATGGCAAAATCCATGTTTTGCTCCGGGAGACCCAAAATAAGTGTCCGATCAAAAAGTAAAATAGAAGGTGCATGATGGTATTATGTATTGATTAATCTTTGAAAGTATCATTAAATTTTATCCATTAGTATAGGAGGAGTTGTGGATAAGAGATGCATGGGTCCCCTCAGTAATATTGAAAGAATGACCATGTTCATGTTATGCTATCAGAAACCCAAAATATGTGTCCGACCCAAAAGTTAAATAAAAGGTGCACAATGGCATTATGTAACAAAGATTCTGTGAAAGTCTCATTAAACTTCATTTAGTGGTATAAGAGGAGTCGGATAAGGTACCCAAAGCGTAACAGACGGACGGACAAACAGACGAACGGACATCCCGATCACTATATATCCCCCCCCCTGCTTTTCAAGTGGGGTGGGGTATAAAGATATCAAACTGAATAGTTAAGAAATACACTAACATACATAGTCAATTTGTTTATACTTGTATTTGACGTCAGCAATCGTCTTCATAAGTATAGAGATCCTCCTTAAAGATTTTCAGGCAAAGGGCGATAACTTCCTTAATTGTTTCTCAGAATTCCAAATGTAAGTCCCGACCACATATACTTGTGGATAGGACCCCCGGGGCTTATTGGACATTTTTTTTTCACAAATTATATTTATTACACTTAAATTCATCATGTTTACAATAGGAAAAAATAGCCGACTCTACATTACAAGAGATCTTATAATGTATTGTGGTTTTTTTTGTGGAGCGATTATTTTCGGGGTTTTACGATTTTTTCCTATTGTAAACATGATGAAAAGTGTAATAAATATAATTTGTGAAAAAATGTCCAATAAGCCCCAGGGTTGAATATCAGGGGTGGGGGGTGTCCTGTCCACAAGTACCTGTGGTCCAGACGTACATCCTCTGTCAAAATAAAACACGCAATTTTTTTTGTCCAAATTTTAATATTTCCTCAATCAATCGCTCAAACGTCAGCTTTTCTTCAAAATCGTTGAGCTTAATTTTCAAAGTAGAAAGATGTATGTGCATGTTTTCTTTTACTTGAATTCTATTTTTGCAGAAGTCTTTAAGGTAGATTACCATTTTTTTTGAGTTACTTAACTTACTTTTAAATCTTCCGTAAGTTTCAGACTGACTCAAGTACATGTATATAGCTGAGCATTGGTTCTGCATAGAAACAAGAAGGCTCGCATACAGTACATAGATTGGAAGAAACAGTAACAAAGAAAACAGAGGATGTTTTTTGCTATTGCGAAATCCACTGACGTATCAAGTACTTTTGCATTAAAAAAATATATAGATTAGAAGTGATAGATAAGGACAAATATTTGAAATATACATTAAATTTAAAACCATCATGTTAGAACTTTTACCTCTCAGTGGTGACTTATGACAAGTGATTTGAACTTAGTTCACCGCAAATCCGAAATTCATGCATTTTAAGAGAGAAATGAGGCAGGTATTTATTTCCTTTTAATGCGATTTTCAATTTATTTTCATCCCAAATATATGACAAACGTGTGAAAGTACTGATTTTTCAAAATCCGATTTATAGAATTTTTTGAATTTTTTAAATATTTTTTATAACACATGTAAAATAAAAAAAAAAAAAACAGGCTAATTCAGGGAATTTCTGTCCCCCGCTTAGGGAAAAAGTAAACCATGCGCAGTTCGGGGGGAGGGGTCGGGGGTCGGATCCCCCTGACTGAATTTGTAGAATTATTAAATGTATACATGTATACTGAAGCAAATAAAATAAGCCAATATGGATTAAAGATTTGATTGATTATTCTTTAGTATGTGTATAGAAGATTCTTTTTATATGGAATATTTATCACACTGTAATGATGATTTTATGAGTTTATACAAGCCAGACCTCATAAATTTTTCATTTCACATGCTGAATACTATCATTTGGTAAAAAAAGTATTTCGGGAAAAAAAGAAAAAAAAAGTGAATCATCCGGGATTCGAACTCGAGACCTCTCACATGTGAAGCGAGAGACCTCTCACGTGTGTATATAAGTCGATATTGTCAAAATTTTACACAATGCGAGTCAAAATTTTACACAATGCAGACATAACACTAGACCACGGAACCACTATAACTATATTTAAAAATTGAAATATTGCCCTTTGAGAGGGGTGAAGACGAAATATAGTGTTACACACAGAGAGAATGTATAAATTTACGACCTTGAACTTTGACCTTTTGACCTCAAAATCAATAGGGGTCTTCCTTAGGCCACAGAGAGTAGTTATGTAAAATTTCATTGCAAAAGCACAAAGGGTTCTTGAGATATCGCGCGGAAACGAAAATGTTATAACAGACAGAATTTGCTAATTTATGACCTTGACCTTTGATCTTTTGACCTCAAAATCAATAGGGTTCTTTTTTCGTCCATAGGAAGTTGCTAAGCAGAATTTCATTGCGAAAGCTCAAAGGGTTCTCGAGATATCGTGTGGAAACGAAAGCGTTACAGACAGACAGAAAGACGGACGGACAGACCCAAATTAATATCCCCCACTTTTCAAGCGGGGAACAAAAAAAAAATTAAACACATTCTATAGGATTTAAAGCAAATCCATAACATGTTCATCATGCAAATTATGCAAGTGATGAAAAGGACAGTTTTAACTTACCTTAATTTTTAAGTATCAAAAGAAAACGTACGAAGTAAAAATAGCTCTGATATTTTTGCCACGAACTTGTGAATCCTGTCTGTACCAAGAAAAGGTTCTGAACATATGAAGAGAACAGATGAAAAGACAACAACATAGGGTAAGCCAGAAAAAGTGTAAAATTACACCTATTATCTGACAATACAGTGTGGACCTTCGTATAACATGGGCTACCTACTGTATAAGTTATTTGCATACAGAAAAGAGAAAACGTCAAACTCCATACAGTGTCAATTCTTGGGAACTACTTTTTCCCTACGAATGGAGTTGTTTGGAGCTTGAGAAAAGATTTTCAGAGTATTCAAACCAGGAAGGGTGCGTAATTCGGGAACAAATACAATGAAGCGCATTGAAGTGGTAAAATTTTCTGTTTGGATGAAACGTTCTGAGTCATGCTTTGAACGTCAATTATAACATAATGACACGCCCATTTCTTTAGAAACGAAAAAGAAATATTCGCCGTAATGTTTATAACACCCCACTCTTCGTGACAAGCAACATGATTTACACCAAAATAGAGATTTTTAAAGTTAAAGAGAGAGAGTTAGAGAGTTCCCGCTTCTGTAAAACAAGTATTGCAACGAATTTGTTCATAATTATGAATTTATCGTGTTTATTGGAGTTACCATAACACATGTATCTGTCGAACACGTACTTGTTCGGTGTTTATGCAGACCGTCAATTTGATTGGCTACTATATTTATGGAATACCTGTTTTACAGGTATTCGAATGATTCATTTGACCGAACAAAGATGCGATACTGATCATGTTTAAAACAGTTGTTGGGTTCTACAGTATGCCAACATAAACGCAATCGAAAACTTTCAAGTATGGACACGATAATTTTGTACCTGTCAAAATCTAACATAAAATCGCCAATATTAAAGGTTTCTTGCGTCTTCTTTACAATGATTTGACCATTGATGTCCATTAATGTAGTCAATTTTAACTTTGCTTTTGCTAATCATTCTCTGACGACAAAAACAGTACATAAAACATAAACAAATTAGGATATATATGAAGAATCTAGATATTTACCGGTATGTATACGAACGGCAAAATATGCATGTATATCCGGTAGTATATTTTTCTTGTGCTATTAGAGCGTCTTTAATATTAGAAAATTTTAAACCTTTTGAATCAATAAAATATATTCATCTCCTTGAGCTGTAAATTTTGCGGACAATTTGGCGGGTAAAGTTAGAGGATCCTTCTGTCAAACTGTTTGGTATAAGACAAGCGCGGAAACAAATTCGCTTGAAACGTAAAATGAAAGTATCTCGCTCTATATGTTGTAACAAAAGGAGATATCGGTAAAAAGAAAAACTCACTCAAATAAATTCTGTTGGCCTTGGGGAAAATATTGGTATAAATAGTTTTCCTAAAGATTTACCAACTAAATTCATAACTTTACTGTATCATTGCTTGTCGATTCGACTTTCAGTTGACATAAAATAAACAATACATAATTGATTCATTTTGGATGGTGTATGATTGGTATACACTTTTCTCGGATCAAAATATTTCCAGGAAAGCAGATGTTGTCCTTTGCCTGAAATAAAATATTAACCATTTTTAGTTAAGAATTCAAGATTTTCATGTTTCATGTTTTTATGGGTAACGTTCTCCACCCAGTAAGACAGACAACTGTGTTTGTGAACAATTAATATTCAAACAAAGCTGCTACAAAGCATATTTTCTAAGATCTGGACAAATGAAGGGACAGTTTTCTATTTCAAGTTCTAAAAGAGCAGTATAGAGAACACTGCTGAAAACCCTCCTCGTTTACAGCATAATATAATAAGAAAAAATGTTTCATTTACTGGCATTTTTATTGTATTAAATTTAACATATTTTACCTCAACTTTCCTTTTCAAGAGTTTCTCATTTAGGTCTACCATTGGAATGAATATTATAATTCTCTCATTAAGGATTTCTTATATACTTTGGTTGATCCGTACATCGGTTTGCATCGGTCCTGGCAGGAATTGTTTTGGTCTTAGGTATTTCATTTCTTCATTTCCCTCACAATGAGAACAAAACTGATTCCTGATCGGATGAACAGATGGATAATTGCTAACGTCTGGCAAAATCAAGCAAGCGGTTTTTTTTAATTTTACATCCAAGATATTTGAATGATTGCATGTTTTGATGTCATCATATTCATTTGAATAGCACATTTGACAAATTTTCATTTTTAAACCTCCCAATGGGCATAAATGCATGGGGACTGGAATATTCGCACATCCACTTCACAACTTGATCCTTTTCATTTCGTGTGCAATTCCAATTTTATACTGAAGTTTCTAGATCACAAGCAACCGTTTCGAATGTTTCCGATATTGACAATTTTGAGTCTGAGCTTGTTTAATGAGTTGATCAAAATTTATGAAAAAGAAATAAATATATCAAACTGCGACTTGCAAATGATGTTGAAGTCGACAATCTTATAAGGGTCGTGAAAAAGACTGTGATCTTCAATTGTAAAGTGCATAATACAAAGATAAAAATGTTTCTGTAAGTTATATTATTTGAATATCTCAGAATGTCATAATTATTTGAATTCTCTTCGCACAGTTATTGTTATTTGACTTTTTATATTCAATGGTAGATTTCTATTTCATGTTATTATACCCCCCCCCCCCGCTTGAAAAGTGGGAGGGTATATAGTGATCGGGATTTCCGTCCGTCTGTTACGCTTTATCTCTTATCCGCAACTCCTCTTATACTACTGAATGAAATTTAATGAAACTTTCACAGAATCTTTATTACATATTGCCATTGTGCACCTCCTATTTTACTTTTTTATTCGACACATATTTCAGGTTTCCCATAGCAAAACATGGACATTGCCAATATATGTTTACCTATGACGTCACATAGAAGCTTCTCGATAACATTTGATAGGACGGGTTATTCCTCTTTACACATTACCGTAAAACAATATATAGCAACACATGGACATTATGGGAGGCGGGGGTATCATTTAGTGAGCTCATTGCTCACAGTACCTCTAGTTTTCATAGCACCTTGTGACAACTAGAATACCTCCATGTCTTCGAATCTTAGAGAAGGGAGATACTCGGTCGATGCATTCTACTGGAAGTGGATCATGTGGCCTGTAGGAGTTAGCATCCCTTGTTGACGTGGACACACGCCGTGAGCTTACACTGTTAATCTTTCCATGGTTTCAAATGGAAAATGAATGCCACTCCCGTTGGAATCTCTTATCATTCTAAGAAGGAAATTATTTCTAAAGGTTGCGTCAAATTTTTTTTAGAATGCTTTCTTTTTATCAAAAGTGTAATATTCACGTAGAGTGGTTTGAAAAGTCAAAAAAAGATATTGCAAGATCTCTTTGCTTTCACTACCACGGCAACGCGGATAGTCCGTATTCGTTATAGGAGTATTACAATGAAAACAGGAATTTTTATACAGAAACGTCATCGTTGAATTAGAGGCCTGTTGACATTTTTGGACTGTTTCATTGTTGTGTAAAGCACAGGTGTCTAATGTTGGTCCAGGTCTTTTTAATTCTGTCAATATAATTTGAACAAATAGCAAAAATATTACCTGAAGTCTAAACTGATTAATCAAGCGGTATCTAAATCTCCATCATCTGGACAAGATTAAGTTTGATACCTAAAAGGATTTTAATGTATTGGAGGATAATTCCCTGCACACTAGATGGTGGAGAATATACAACAATTGTTTTATGAACCCTTGACAAGAATTGCAGTTGTTAGTAAGATTCAATAAAGTTGATGAAATTCAATTTAACTGGATTTTGAAACAACGAAATGTTCCATTTTACCAAATTGAATTTGTATCATCCGTGACAATGTGCACAGAAAACATTGCGATAAGAATAATTACTAACAAGAGAGCTTACAGGATTATAAAATTCAAACTCGCCAGAAGCATTTTTACATGTTTGTCTCTCAGCCTCTGTGGAAAATTCAGGACAAGTGATTATTTCGTACTGTGGCATGAGAGTAAATGACGACATTTGTTCCAAATGGATATGATGGGTATCCAACGTGGCTAATGAACTTTGAAAAAAACTTATCTGGACAACAATTAAAGTCTTGAAAGCAAGATTCTTCACGGGAACAAGGCTGACAACGAGATAATATCGGGAGGGGTCTATTTATTCATTATACCATATCAATAAAAGCACATGTTTTTCTCTCAACAGACTTCTTTGTAAATTGTCATCAACCGAGAAATATTGAATCCAGAAGTCTGACAAATACAAATCATCAGACAGAAAGCAGATATCTGGTAAAGTTTCCTTCAATGTTTATTTATTCACGTTGAAATTTGGAATAACGATGATTTTGTCACTTTGAAGGTATTGCAGTGGAGTGATGCGTTTGCAAATTTGTCCAATGTTTAATGCACTCAGTTCTAGTGCTTCCAAGAAACAATGTGAGCCTCGTTATATATCAAAGAAGAGGTGTCAAACTGTATTTTAAAAAAAAATACTAAGATAAATACATATATCCCCCACCTGAAAAGCGGGAGAGTTAGTGATCGGGATGTCCGTCCGTCTGTCCCTTATGCTTTGGGATACCCATCTTGTATCCACAACTCTTCTTAATGAAATTTAATGAGTCTTTCGCAGAAAGTTTGACCTCCCATTTTACTTTTTGATCGGTAACATATTTCGGGTTTACCATAGCAAAAAAAATTATACTTTCAATATATCAAATAATATTTACATTTCCAATGTCTTTGTCCGAGATAAAATTAGTTAAATTACCAATTGTAAATGTACTTTATTTCCCCATCAATGTATTGGCGCGGTTCCAAAAAAACCACGTGCAGGGCGGAATCAAAGAATATAAATATAAGGAATAACTGTCAGATTTTTCAATTTCATGAAGATGATCAATCGATTGGCTTGCTTGATAACAATCAATTGGCTTGCTTGATAATTTTATGCATAAACGCCTTCGGCATTTATGCAAATTATCACGCAAGCCAATCGATTGATCACTTCATGAAATCGAAAAATAAGACAGTTATTCCTTAATTGAAGACGTATTTAATCAAAAAATACAACTTAATAAAATTTTAAGCTGTCGTAAAACAATTATTCACGGTGAAACGAAGAATGTTGACCCGATTTGAAAAATGATTCAAGTTCATTTTCCTCGTGGAACACTTTAAAACTTTTTAACGTTGAGACCAATATCAGCGAAATAATACTCGGTTTTTTTTCTCTCAAAAATACGTGTCTTGTTTGATATTGTTTGTTGTTTAATGTCGCTTTTGACAATTATTTTAATTATCATATTGAGACGCCATTACTTGCCGATTGAGGTCTGCAAATACGTTAACTTGGTACTTCGGGTTGAGCAGTGGTGAAACTTTTTGGTACCAATACCTACTGCGAAATGAGACCAATATAACTTTCTCCCATGTTGATATAAATAAATCACATGTTTACATATTATTATCTAGATAGAGTTATTGCAGGTGGATATAATTATTTCATGTTGACGTTATCATTTTGCAAATTGACATACTTTCTTCTCACGATAACAAAGATTATTTTGAATACAGGGAGCAAAAATATGCCATAATTGTATTTCTATGTTACAGTAGTACTATTTAAACGATTACTTTAATCAGATAAAATAAACTTAAATATTCCAATATAGTTATTTTCACTTTCCACCTGTTTTAATTATTTTCCCCTTTTCCCCCATTTCGATATGTTTTTAGAGAATTATCATTTTTAATCGCATTATGAGAAAAGAAACTTGTCTAATGTCTCTTAAAATCTGTGAAAGAACAACTGCTTAAATATCGCTTATCATTAGCTGCTAGTCAGGGATCTGAAAAAAGAACAGATTCTCACTCTTTAAATGCGTCATGTGATTAGAATAACTATTTATTGTCTAAACAGGGTGTATATTCAACTATTTGTGAGTATGTTCAGTATCAAAGGTAAGAATTAGAAAAAGTTGTTTGAAAAGTATTTTGAAGCATTTAATTTTTTCATCTCACATTTAATTCAGTTCATATTTTTGTTTGCCGTTTAAATCCTCCTTTAGTTTAAGAATCTGCAATTGATTCAAAATTGGCTTTACTGAAATTATACTCATACAAGGATGCTTTCAATTGAAAGCGGTTTTCATTATACCCCCGCTTTAAAAGTGGGAGGGTATATACTGTAATCGGTATGTTCGTCCGTCCGTCTGTTACGCTTTGGGGTACCCATCTCTCTTATACCACTGAATGAAATTTAATGAAACTTTCACAGAATCTTTATTACATATTGCCATTGTGCACCTTCTATTTTATTTTTTGATCCGACACATATTTTGGGTTTCCCGTCCACAGCAAAACATGGACTTTGGCATTATAAGCATATGGGAGGCGGGGGGTATCATTTAGTGAGCTCATTGCTCACAGTGCCTCTAGTTTCATCAGGTTTTATGTCAAAATTAAAATTATTTTGTTTTAACACCTACACATTAAAATAAGGCACGGGTATTACGCGCCCGTTGTTATCCAGGATGTCCTTCCCCACGTCAATTTTTCACACCATTTTCTTTCTCAAACTCTTCATACATATTTAGCAGTAGCAAAATCATCTCTAGAATTATCGCAGGCTGTGTCATGTAGACGAACGTGTATAAGAATTTCAAACCACTTTGTAAGCAGAATTTATACTTATTTTAGTTAATTACCCAGTTTAAAAACGTCTTTATTAGTCTCCCATTTAAGAATTTCAAACCTATAAATCTTTTTAATTATGATATGTGGTGTTCAGACAATATGCAATTTGGTGTCAGTTTTGAAGTTTCTATCCTCGTGAAAGAAATCAAAAGTAATGGCTAAGGATAAGTTTTTGAAAGGTAGGTCAAACTCAAAGGTCAAAGGGTCAAAGTTGATGGTTTCTTAAGAAAGGTTTAATGTAACAAAGATTACATATGTGAAGTATGAAAACCCTAGCCCTTACCGTTCAAAAGTTATGGCCAAGGTTAAAGGTTTTTTTCATACGTAAGGAAATATCCAAGGTCAAGGTCAAAAGGTCAAAGTTTTTAGTATCCAATGAAAGGTCATGTAAAAAAAAATACATATGTGAAGTATGAGAGTACTAGTATCTACCGTTTAAAAGTTATGACCAAAGTAAAAAATTGGCATTTTTGTGTAAAATGGGACAAACTCCAAGGTAAAGGTCAAAAGGTCAAATTTGATAGTACCAAAAGTAAGGTCTGTCACAAGGAATACACATATTAAATATGAAAGTCATAGCTCCAATAAATGAAAAGTTATGGTCAAGGTTAAAGTTTTTGCGGACAAACAGACCGCCAGATAGACAGCTGGACATACAGACGGACACGATATTATATAGTATATACCCTTGAAAAGCCGAATCTTCGATTACGGGGACATCTCTTATCCGCAACTGCTCTTATATATAAAAATAAAATAAATGTCTTCAATTAACTTTTCATATTATGATACAGTATAAAGAAGACGTTACAAAAATGAAAATGTTTGTTCCGATTTTCATATTAAGTTCTCTGAAAAATATACTCAGAACTGAGTAAAAGGGTGGAGTGAAACAAGAATTCAGAAATGTAATGAATACTGTGTGCTAAATCAAAAGGTTACGTCTACATGTATAGTTTTTGCATTAGAATGTGTATTTTACACTAGCCCATAGCTTTACAGAGCATATTTTTAGGTGTTATACTCTCCCCACCCCCTTATTTATTTAGGAGGAAGTCGATTATCAACAAAAGCAACAACAACCAAAAAAAACTATCCTACCTTTATTTTTCTATAAGGTGGGACTAAAAATAAGCTTAAAATATACTACTATTCCACTAATTTTCAACTGTTACTTTGCCACAATACTTTCAAGTATACCCCCACCAACATTTAAAGTATGCTTCAACCATGGCGAAGTAAATTATGATATGATAGTACTTGTTTCAAGGCTTAACTTCATTTCAATATTTCATCTAGAGCCTTTTTCAGTATTATTGAAAGGTATAGAGTTTTATTTATATTTTTGCTTTTCATTTTTTTTTATTTAACGCAATGTTCTTTTTTTGGGGGGGGGGAGGGGGGGTTATAAAAATTTCCTCCTCTTTCATTGTCAAATAGGATTTGCCAAACTTATATATACAAGCTAAAAGTTGAATTGAAGGAAAAATTAATTTTTCCTATTAAAGAGTATTTAAACCTGATTGTTGCACGGTTTGATTTCTAAAAACAAGTGGAATATCATTCTTTAAGCAAATATTATAAGGAGGAACATTAAAAAGAAATTTTATTTACTTGAAATTAAAGAATCTCTTTTCAAACACAATTTTAGCATTCAAAGACTACGTGAATCTTTTAATTATTTCATATGACTTTTTGTATTTTTCTGGTTACAGAAAATGTAAAAATTAGTTTCGCTGTAAAAAAGATATCAAAAAGTGTATATTGTGAAAAAAATGTTAAAAACTTTATCTCTTAATAAAGTTTATTCATACATTTAAAATCATGGAAAAGGGATGCCTCTCTCTCTCTCTCTCTCTCTCTCTCTCTCTCTCTCTCTCTCTCCAGCGTGCGTTTGATCCATTTACATGTACCATCTTTGATTTTCTAGGTTTGCTCCTTTATCAGAGAAATGAAGATTAATTGATTGATTGTTAATTGCTTGAAACTGAATTGTCAATATTTCGGCAGAGAGAAATGAGGAACTTTATTACCCCTACGTGCTTAGAAGAACAGAGATCAAATCTATTCGAACAAATGCATGAATTACTCGAAGGAAGAACAATTATAATATACAGCATATTTTCCCTTTCACCTATTATAAATTTTGTATCACTTTAAAGGGGGTCATTTTTCAATGGGGGTCAATTATTTATAGGAAGCACATATAAAATAATGACCCCTAGGACTCTTTCTCTACAAAAAATGATTTTTTTCTACGGGTGGGGGTCATTTTTTGTCGTTGAAAAATGACCCCCGGTCGTTATTCGATGGGGGTCATTATTCGTCTTTACACCGGCTTATGTCATCCTGTTTAAGACAGGATGTCAACCCCATAGTCGCCATTTTAAAGTTTCGTGTAAAAATATAGTTCTTACTCTCAACCGCTTCTAAGGTAATACAAACGCTAAATAAAGCAACATAAATAAAACGAAGTTTTATCTAAATAAATAAACATTAGTAGTAATGACTTTGAAACTTCTGTCTTAAGTCAAAGAACATAGTTTATTAGCGTAAGGATTTCTATGATCAGTGTTAGCGTAGTTCTCTACACTAACGAGGAAAAACAGGAGAGGGAACCAGACTGGCCTGATTGTTTACATTCAGCCGTAGTACCAGATAAATTTTGATTCTGACAAAATCGGACCGTGGTATTTGGATCGAAAACTCACTGTCAGTGTCTTATATTGCTAGTTTTAAAATAATTTTTTTCATCAGAATTTTTAATCTGATATTCTTGTTATTTATCTGTTAATACAATATAAACGTATGATTCATGTAAGAAATTCATTTTACTCTGTGAATGAGCCCGGCTCTCTGTACTTCTGACTACTTTGATTATTCTTTGGGGTTCCTTTATTGCTGTAAACGTAAAACCTGTGTATTCGTTTTAGCGCCTTTAGTGGAAAGAAAGTACACACAAGTAATTGTCTTGTATATACCGGATATATTCGTTAAAAAGAACATTAAGAAAAGAGCTAAATCAAATCTACACACCATGTTCAATTTCCGCCAAATATAGTACGGTAAATGGCGTGTACATTAAGAATAATAGAAATGAAAAGTGAAGCTGTTATGACGCTGAGAGTGCCATAACCATTACACCTTATTTTACAAATTGCATTCAAAATATCTGAAGCTAATGCAAAGTTCACATCTCTTAATTGTATTTTCAGATCTTTATGTCTGATGATTTTTAAATACTTATTTGAAATAATAACTCAAAAACGAAATTTTGCGTGCTCAAATGCCTACGAAAATGTTTTTTGAAATGTACACTGCTTTATACCCTTGATTTGAGGTATTTCATGTGTGTAAAACATTAGGGTGTAAAACAGTCTGGCACAGACGATTAATTAAGATTAATAATATTTTTGTGCAAATCTGTAAGATGACTTAGCTCCCTAACTTAAAAAAATGTGCGATGACTTTGTTTGATACAGATAACGATATGAAGTTGCATTCGTCAACCGATGTATAGAAAAGTTAAACCTCTCATGAGAATATTTTGTACCTAAGTAAAACAATGACTTTTCAGGTATATAAGAATACGAAGAACACGATGAAAAGATTCATATGACAGAATATTTAATGTTATTGTGTACAAAGGCTACACCTATAAGCAATTTATAGGCAACACTTCAAAATATTCTAAATGAATGTCACATGATCTGTGGGGACATGTGATAACATAGCAAAATATGTAGATATATAGTCGAGAGAACTATGTAAAGGATCACTTCGTTCTAAATAGGGATTTGACCTATAGGACCGGGCTTGGTTTTTCTCTCTACAAAAACCTTGTCGATTTCCGTTCTGATTAACGACCTTAGGCTGAATACATATAATAATTTGTTTTTCCTAAATCTTTATTTCAGTGAGTAGATTTTTTAAACCCTTTCATTGATTTTCTGATTTGTTATCTCCAAATGTAATAATTGATATTTTTCTTTACTTCTCATTGTGCATACATGTAATGGTATTGTCTACTGTCTCTGAAATTCTATTCTTTATGTCTAGGCTATTTATCTGAGGATATAATAAAACATGCAGTTAATATGTGCAAATTATAAAGGCGTAAATGAAATCCAAGAAAAACAGTTACTGATATACAATGAAGCGCATTGAAGTGGTAAAATTTTCCGTTCGAATGGAACGTTAGTGTTTCTTATATCAAGAATTAGCATGCATAAAGGATAGATAATTGAGAGAAAATGCACAAGTCTATAAAAAAAAATTAAAATAGTCTTTGAAAAGGCGAAAAATTAAAACTTTAAAAGTGTGGTACCAGGTGGATTCGAACCCCCGACTTTAAAAAGTAAGTATCGATAGTATAAAAGTCACCACATACATCAATTGAGCTAGTCAGACCATAAAAATATGTGTCATAAATTTTAAGCAGATTGTCAAAATCAGGTTTCCTTATTTTTTGTAGGTTTTTTGTGAATTTCGACCCTAGGGCAAGGGTGTCCCTAAAAAAAATCCTATCTTAAATTATTCTTTACATCCCAACCTATCAAAATATCACAGTTTTGTTTAGGGGCAGGCCTGCCCTGAAGGACTTCTAGGCCAAAATACATGCAAAAATCAACGCTTTAACGGACAAAATGGTGTTTTGGCCAACTTTGGAGGTTTATTGTAAAGTTGTAAATAATAAATATTAGGTATAAAATACAAATTTGAAAAATTTAGACATATATACGGTAGAAAACAACAAATAAAGATTAATTTTTAAATGTCACTTTTTCCGGGAAATTGTTTTCTCCTATAGGTCAATTCTTTTGTCATAGTGAATACCAATCGCAACTTCTCGGGCCTTTCCGACTAGCGGAAAAACGACCTCGAATGTATATGGAAGCCGCCATGACAACTCCCCCTTTTCACGATCTTTGAAATAAATGCATGGGGACCTTTTATCTGTGGAATATGGAGTTTAACTTTATTCAATGTAATGATATTACCTAGAATATAATATACAAGGGATTTCTAACTCCGTGTATCGTATATTTGAATAAACAGGAAATGTATAAATTTTTAACATCCGGTGATGTTAATACATTCGAGGTTATTTTTCCGACCTCTGACGGAAAGACCCGAGATGTTGCGATTGAGTGAATACATCCTACAAATTAATATGAAAAAAACTTTGCAATGTATCTCATGTTTTAAACGCATTTTGGACCTTCGGGAAGTATTAATTATTGCTGCGTAAATACTAGACAATATAGCAGCTAATTGGAAGATGGGGCTGCTTTTCATTAGTAAGGGGATGAAAATCACTCAATCATGGCCCGAAATGTTACATTCGTTACGTCTCTCTGTTAAACTGATTCCCCTCGAGCTCCAAAGTATAATATGACCCACTTCAACACAAAGAAAGTGCAAATTTTAGGTTTTTATATTCAGTCTTTAAAAAATATATATTTTATAGTGATTATCATCGTTTCTATGTGTATTAAATCTGAATCTTATTCTATGATAACAGTCAATCAAATTAATTGAATGTTTTATGAAGTGATAAAACATGCTATTTTTTATTACAGATTTCAACATGAAATACAACAGAAGGAAAATGTTCCAATTAGCTGTTTTCTGTCTGATGTTTTTCATTTGTCAAACCTCTGGTTTCAATATTTCCCGATTGATGATCATTTATATAGAAGCATGTGGAGAGAAGAACATGTGTTTTGATTGGCCAGGTATAACAAATTATGAATCTCACCCGATATTATCTCGTTGTCAGCCTTGTTCCTGTGAAGAATCTTGCTTTCATAACTTTAACTGTTGTCCTGATAAGTTTTTTCAAAGACCATTAGCAAGGCTGGATACCCCTTATATTCATATGGAACAGATTTCAACATTAAAACTCATGCCACAGTACGAGATCATCACGACTTGTCCTGAATTTTCCACAGAGGATGAGAGAACAAAATGTAAAAATGCTTCTGGCGAGTTTGAATATTATAATCCAGTTAGCTCTATTGTTAGTAATTATTCTTATCGCAATGTTTTCTGCGCATATTGTCACGGGGAATACGAATTCAATTTGTTAACATGGAACATTTCATTTGATCAAAATACAATTCAATTGGATTTCATCAACTTCATTGAATCTTACCAACAACTACAATTCTTGTCAAAGGCTCACAAAACAACTGTTGTATATTCTCCACCACCTAGTATGAAGGGAATAATCCGTCCAATGTTTTTAAATCCAGATAGATATCATATTCAATCTTGTCTGAATGATAAAGATTTAGATACTGCTTGTTCATCTTCATATGTTAATCAGTTTAGACTTCAAAGGAATGTATTCTGCTACCTGTGCAAATTGGCAAAATTCAAAAGACCTGGACCAGCAGTAGATTCCTGTTCTTTACACAACAATGAAACAGTCCAAAAATGTCAACAGGCCTCTACTTCAGCCATGACGTATCCGTATAAAAATTTCTATTGTTTTCAGTGTAATACTCCTATAACGAATATAGATGCTTTTGACTCTCCACGATGCAAAGGTAGTGAATGCAAAGAGTTCTTACATTATCACTTTTTTGACTTTTCAACAAGTGTACGTGAACATTATACTTTTGGTACAAGAGAAACATTCTACTTAAATTTTTTTGATGCATCCTTTAGAAGTAATATCCTTCTTAGAATGATAAGAGATTTCAACGGGAGTGGCATTCTTTTTCCATTTGAAACCATGGAAGAAGAAAACAGTGTAAGCTTTGGTCAGCTTTTGAACACAATTGCAGCAATTAACCCACAACGTCTCTGTAGGCAGGATATGTTATCGGAGAGTGTTCGAAACCTCACCACAAAGAGAGAGTGTGATTGCTCATATTCTTGTCTATTCCTGGGAAAGTGCACCTGTTGCATTGACACGGCATTGTTGCATCCATTGGATTGCATCGACCGAGTATTCCCCTTCTCTAAAATTCGAAAACCCGGAGGTATTCTTGTTGTCTCAAGGTGCTACGAAAATAACATGACACAAAGTTCTACCACTGAATATAAAAAAATCAAAGAACTGTGTGAAGAGTATTTTGACAATTACGACATACCAATCTTTTCAAATAATATAACTTTCAGAAACATATTTTGTTTTCTTTGTAATACGAACTATTCCATTGAAGATAACAGTCTTTTTCACGACACTTATAAGATTGTCGATTTCGACATCATTTGCAAATCGCAATTTGATTTTTTATTTTTAAAAAATTTTGATCAACTAATTCAACAAGCTCAGAATCAAAAGTGTCAAATATTATACGACGCATCCCAAACGGTCGCTTGTAATCTAGAAACTTCAATATCAAAGTGGAATTGTCCTCAAAGTGAAAAGAATCAAGTTGTGAAGTGGATGTGCGAATATTCCAGTCCCCATGCATTTATGCCCATTGGGAGATTTAAAAATGAATTTTGTCAAATGTGCAATTCAAATGAAAATGATGATATCATAGCATGCAATCAGTCAAATATCTTCAAAAACGCTTGCTTGACTTTACCAGACGTAAGCAGTCATCCATCTGTTCATCCGTTCAGGAATCAGTTTTGTTCTCATTGTGAGGGAAATGAAGTACTGAGGACCAAATCAACCCTTGCCAGGACCCAATGTCTACCGATATACGGAGCAAATAAAAAATTTGTAAAGCCCTTAATGAGAGAATTATTCATCCCAAAGATAGCCATGAATGAGAAACTCTTGAAAAGGAAAGTTGAGGTAAAATCTAATGTTAAATTAAATTAAAAATCATATTCAGTCATGGTAGATTCTATTTATTTCATGTTTTATACATCACAATCATTATTTTACACAATTAGAGGAATCCACTTCAATTTACTTTGAGAATCACTTTCACGCAAGACACATTCTGACGTCACAGCAGTGGGATATAACAAAATCGAATGAGTGATATCCACGGGATAGGGAGGTGAATATGGGATGAAATATTTAAGTACATGCAGTAACAATACCAGTATACGAAACTTAGTGACTGTAAACGGGTAGGGTGAAAATTCAAAAATTAATCAAAATTGCATTCTAGCTAGATTCATGTGTTCACATTTTTAGGTCACCTGAGTCACTCAGGTGACCTATTGCTATCCGTTTTCGTCCGGCGTTGTGTGTCGTGTGTTAACATTTGAACATTTTCAGCTTCTTCTCTGAAACCACTGAACCAATTTCAACCAAATTTGGTATACAGCATTTATGGCTGAAGGGGAACAACAATTGTGAATTTCATGGTCCCTGCCAATCTGGGGTCTGAGGGATAGGGCCAAAACCACTAAAATTAATGAAATCTTTAAAAATCTTCTTCTTTACTCCTGCATGGACATCAAGCAGGCAAACTGTTAGCATGAATGTAATGAGCATTGAGTTCTCTTCCAAAATTGTGAATTTTATGGCCCCAGGGTCAGGGGTTCTGGTGTTAAGGTGGGGCTCTATTGATTATATAGTGACAATGCATTAATTCTTTGAAAATCTTCTTCTCTGCTCCTGTGTATTAGATAAACTAACTAAGTACATAGTTATGATGAGCAAGAGTGCCTCTTCCAAAATTATGAATTTTATGGCCCCAGGGTCAGGGGTTCTGGTGTAGGGGCGGGGCTCTATTGATTATATAGTGAAAATGCAATAAATCTTTGAAAATCTTCTTCTCTGCTCCTTGGTATTAAATAAACTAACTAAGTACATGGTTATGATGAGCAAGAGTGCCTCTTCCAAAATTGTGAATTTTATGGCCCCATGGTCAGGGGTTCTGGTGTTAGGAAAGGGCTCTATTGATTATATAATGAAAATGATTAATTCTTTCAAAATCTTCTTCTCTGCTCCTGGGTATTAAATAAACTAACTAAGTGTAAAGTTATAATGCCTCAACTAAATTTGTGAATTTCATGGCCCCTGTGTCAGGGGTTTTGCCATTTGGTGTAAGGGTTGCTCCTTTGATTATATAGTAATAGAAAATACATTTATTCTTTGAAAATCTTTTCTTTTGCTCCTTGATGTTATGCTAATGATCCAAGTGTATATAATACATGTATTTATGATGAAGAAAGGTGCATCTAGCAAAATGGTTAATTTCATGCCCTCTGGGTCAGGGGTATCGGAGGGGGGAGAGTTACATAGTCTGAAAATAAATTAATGCTTTGAAATCTGCTCTTTGCTATTAATCAACCATTTATGATGAAATAAAATTTATGATAAAAATTTCCAAAATTTTGAAATATGTGGCTCCAGGGTCAGTGGTTCCTTTGGGGTGGGGTGCACAAATGGTTATATAGTGGAAGTGCATTTTCTCTTTTTTACTCTGATCTAACTCTGGGTATTAAGTAAATAGAGTAAGCATGCTACGTTTATAATTATGTTAGCAATGGTGCCTCTTTCAAAATTGTGAATTTCATGGCCTCTGGTTTAAAACAGAACCAAATTCAATTGTTGGAAAGTTGTTACATGATATTCAGGTGACCTATAAGGCCCATGTGCCTCTTGTTTTTCTATTTACTACAATATATATGTCTCAATTCTATATAGCCTTTATGAATCACTGTTACTTTAGGTATTGTTTGTTGTTGTTTTTTTATTAGTTATACTCACAGATTTGCAGGTACATGCAGTTTATTACAAAAAAGTATATAGTAATTACATTATCTGAATGACATTCACAATAAAACCTTTGTCATATTAGCTCGATATATTGATCTTGAAAGACCCAAGCAATTTGGTTCTTTTAGCACATGTAAACATCTTGCACACAGCGTGTCATTTCAAAAACATGACACAATCTTGTTTAAAGTCAGCATTTCGCAGAATCTAATGAAAGTTAAAATGGTCCAATTTTCAAATGCAATCATTGGATCTTATTTTGTTTGACATATTTCGTGCCAAATATATAGACATTTTTTTATCATTGAGTCAAATGCTGACTGAAGTTTTTCATACAAATTGCTAGTGCATATTTCACACCAACTTGACGACGTTTTTTTCCCTGTAATTTCCCGATCATGACAAGGAACAAACGGTAGGTGTGACCGGTCGGCAGAGGATGCTCACTCCTCCATGGCACCTGATCCACATCTGATGTTTTCGAGGTCCGTGTTTGCTCTGCTCCTATTTTGTATTGTTTTTTGGACGTTTGAGATTGAATACTGTTCGTTTTCCTCCATATTTTTCCTTTTGTCTGATCAATATAAAGGGCTCACGGCGTGTGTCCACGGTCAACAGGGGATGTTTACTCCTTGCTACTCCTCCAACAGATTCAATATACTTGGTACACAAGCAAACTGCACAATATAAATAATTCTGTATATCAGAACAGTGTAACTTAGTTACTAAAATTGCTGTGAACAAATTTTAAATCCTTATTTTCTACAGTTTTTAGTCTAATTTCAACATACAACATGTAAATTGGCGCATGAGAAGTAGACTACACTAAAATACATAATTTTTTGCATCGGTTTTTGATGAACGGTATTGCCATGATTACTAAAAATAGAAATTTCTGTGAATTGTTTTCAAAATGCTACTCTTCCTGCAGTTTTTGTCTGAATTCAATAACCTGGCACACATGTAGCCTTCACAAAGATACATATTTTAGCCAGTTAATTTTCTAACCTTGATATAAGGGACTGGCTCATCATTGAAACAAATCTTACAAAATATGCATTGTAGCATCTTTGGTTGAATACTTATTATTTACAGAGAATCGCTGGAAAACTTCATAGAAACAGAATGCTTAATTTGATATATTGCTAAGTACACTTGTATTGATTTTGAGTTATTGATTTAAAATGGTTATTTTATTACAGGCAATGGACAACTTCTGCTATCCTGGAAAGATTTTGATAGGAGAAAAGTGTATACCAATCATACACCATCCAAAAGGAATCAATTATGTATTATTTATTTTATGTCAACTGAAAGTCACTTCGACAAGTAACGATACAGTAAAGGTTATGAATTCAGTTGGCAATTCTTTAGGAAATTATTTTTACAAAAATTTTTCCATTGCCACTGACATTTATTTGAGTGAGTTTATCTTTTTACCGATATCTCCTCTATTTAAAACATTTAGACAGGGATACTTTCATTTTACGTTCCAAGGGAATTTGTTTCTAGATTTGTCTTATACCAAACAGTTTGACAGGGACAAGGCTGAAAGGGAGCTTCTGAATTTACCCGCCAAATTGTCCGCAAAATTTACAGCTCAAGGAGATGAATATATTTCTATCGATTTAAAAGGTTTAAAATTTTCTAATATTAACAACGCTCTGAGAGCACAAGAAAATATACTACCCGATATACAGACATATTTTGTGGCTGGCATACACAAATATCTAGATTCTTCCTATCCATCCACATTTGTTTATGTTAGTAATTTACTTTTTTGTCGTCAGAGAACCATTAGCAAAAGCAAAGTTAAAGTTGACTACAATGGTCAAATCATTGTGAAAAAGACGCATGAAACCTTTAATATTGGCGATTTTGTGTTAGATTTTGACAACGAATATCGTGTTTGCGTCAAATCTAGTCACACGGAAGTTGTTGATTACTTTTATGTTGTCATACTGGAGACCTTAACAACTGTTTTAAACATGATAAGTATCGTATCTTTGTTAATCTTATTTGTGCTTTACATGTTAGTTCCCGAATTACGCACACTTCCTGGTTTGAATGTTATGAACACAACGTTTTCTCTTTTCTGTATGCAAATAACTTATACGGTAGCCAATGTTATACGAAGGTCCACATTGTATTGCCAGATAATAGGTGTAATTTTACACTATTTCTGGCTTACCCTATGTTGTTGTCTTTTCATCTGTTCTCTTCATATGTACAGAACCTTTTCTAGGTACAGACGGGATTCACAAATTCGTGGCCAAAATATCAGAGCTACTTTTACTTCTTACGTTTTATTTTGTTACTTTACGCCCCTTTTCGTTATTGCTACTAATATAATTACTACGTTTGCTCTAGAAGGAAATATTGGATATGGTAAATACTTGTGCTTCGTTGAAAACCTCATTCAAAACATCGTCACTTTTATTGTTCCTTTGTGTGTAACTTGTATTGTAAATACTGTCTTGTTCATTTTTACTCTTCTTAATATCAGTTTCGCTCAAAACATCAGGAAAACAAAAGAGAACAAATCTGAGCTCCTTATTTCAATCAAACTATTCAGTCTGACTGGAACAGTATGGATACTTCAAGTGCTGGATAGTCTTTTACAGATTTCTGTTTTTTCATTCGTCGTTACCTTTCTGACATCATTACAAGGTCTTTTTATTTTTCTGAGTTTTTCGAGTTCTTCAAGAATTCTAAACTTCTTGAAATCCCATTTGTGGAAACGAAATGTTTACAGAAATGAAGATAGAGAAAGTAAATAGGCAATTTCGGGTGGTTCAAGTAGTACGTATCAAGTGTTAATATTAATCACAAGCACTTAAATTGTTTTGTATACTGAGCACTCCGACTTATTCTAACGACGTTTCTTAACTCAATTTTACTAACCCCAACTTATACTTAGAATTGAGGTTTACGAGTGATGTTTATTGTATAACAAGTTGAATTTTGGAAAATGTAAATTTTGTTAACATTTAAATCAAAATACACGATGGCAGACAAAATAGTCAAGATCTAAAGATATGATTCTCTCTTTCTTAAAAATATTTTCTTTTCTTTATAATGTAAGAACAGACTTCACAAACATGCAAATGATAATACAGTTTTTAACAAATGTAAAATGTTACATCGTTTCTACTTGTGTTGTATCAGGAGAATTTTATGATATTATTTAATGCCAGGACCATTTGACTCTTACTACATAGTGTTTTATATTTTATAATGTAATGTTCTTTGTATTGTCTTTAAGCGTTTCTTGAATAGTCAGATTCAAGCATTATACGTAATACAGTACATGAATAAATAATATTCAAAACCTTTTTGATTTTTATTCTAGAACACGCAGTGCTATACGAAATGGGTTCCCTGGATTTGGCAGGGGATACTCACTCCTCCCTTTGAAATTGTTGCGAGATGATATGGCATTACCTGGTGACTTGTTGTTTTTGATATGATGGTTTGGATGAAGTCGTTATCTCTTCTTTCCTTGATGAATCAGTATCTACATCCGAGTCCTCTGTGGCCTCTGCAATGTCTGCTGTTTCGTGTTTCGGGTGAGTTTCGATTGAGTACTGTCTGGAAATGCTCTGACCATCTTTTTTCCTCTTTTTCTTATTAGTAAGGAGTTTTCCTTACTTGTTCTTAGCAGGCACAACTGTGCTCCCCTTGAAACTTTCCAGATGCAGGCACTATCTCACTTTGCTGCTGCCCCTTCTGCTTCTGCTGCCAGTTGTTAAATTGCCTCTCACTAATCTCGACGTGCAAATCACTTCATTTCTTTAAATTTTTTCTTGCCTTTCTGCAATCTCGTTGACTTGGTCTGTAACAGTCATTTTTGGCCTCGCTACTTTCCTCGATGGTATCTACGGTTTCTTGTTGAATCCTATTATTACTAGCTTTTCCTATGCAATAGTCCACTTTCTTCTTGCTGTTCTCTGTGTAAAGTGTGGTGATGTGTTTCCATCCTGTATCTACTCCTCTCTCTCTCTTGATTTGCCAAGTCTTGTAAATCCTGGAATCTGTTTCTCATATCTTAAACAAAAGTGTATGTCTCTCGATCATTCCCTATATGTCAAATCGCAGCTGATCGAGTGGTTGACCTGGTCATCTTTAAAAGAGCAATAGACACTCCACTAACCTCTCTCCATTATTATTCTTTGTCCTTATTCTATGTTTACCTATAACTCTCTCATAATTAGTGTCGATCTGTCCAACTTTCGCATTCAAAT
>NW_026925289.1:0-25322 GCF_032062105.1 Saccostrea cuccullata
TTATGACACCTGCAAAGTCCATACAGCACTAAACTTGGTTTAATGTAAATATTTATCGATAAGTGCCATTCAAAACTTTTCATCCGTTCAAGAACAAATACAATGCTAGTTTGTTGCACAATGATATGTTGGTGAGATAATTATGTATCCGTATTCAAAGGTATCTGTCTGTAAATTATTTTCCTCCCACAGGTTTAATTTTTTTCCCCCCTGTTGCCACCATTTGACGCATTTGCGATTTCCCTACAGTGTTTATCGCCCCCCCCGAAGCCATTTTGACTGACTTGAAATGACTGACCATTACATTTAGAACATGCTAATTAAGTACCTAAACATCATCAAAGTGGCACATATTATATATCAATGTTTGGGGAATGGTTTGAACCTTAGTATTGTCATATTTTTTTCAAGAATAATTAATCTAAATTAACAATATAAAGGTGAAACCAGGTAAAATAATTTTTCAACTAATCTTCATATTATCCTTTCTATAAAAGAAATTTTCTATAAAATATACCGGTAAATTTAAAAATATAATACCAAACCAATTAAAAGGCTCATTATTTTTTGTTTAATTTTTTAAATTTAAATAAGTAGATTAATAATGATAGGTAATTATCTTAGATTGAGCCAACTAAACTTCACAATCATTTTCAAAGGCATGTTTAAAAATTTTTTATATTTTATTGACCACTTCTTGCAAAAGGCTTGGGAAAATAAATTAATACATGTTTTTATCTAAATCAATATGCCCAATGAAAAAAATGCTGAAAGAGATTATTTTACTCATAAAACACATGGGAAATCTTGGCCCCATTGTTGTTCTTTTTAAAAGATTCTATGATGTTCTTTCTCTAATTTTCATTGAAAAATTTTTATTTCTCTTAAATTCAACTTTAGAACTGATGTAAAAACATTGTGAATGCTAAGGGCCCCAAGGTATGTTACATAAAATGCAATTTAAGGCTAATTTTGCTTGTGAAAAACCCCAATTTTTCTTGTAAACAAACTGGGTGCCATTGTTTTCACACAGGTAAATTCAAGGAATTACACCAAGCTGTGACTTCACTAATTATAGTAACATTACCTAATGTGTAATACACATGATTGGCTATCATTTAGAGCTGAATTTACTTAGAAACAGGGGAAAACACAGAGCTAAATTAGGGTTGTTGTTGTATGCGTCAAATGGTGGCATCAGGGAAATGGGGCATAGCGTCAAATGGTGGCATCAGGGGTAAAGGATGTAATGCATTAGGGGGAAAAGAGTTTAAAACTGCCCATGGTAGCTATTGTCAGAGACATTGTTTAGGTTTCTGTTATAGCTTACAGTCTTAGCATCATTCTTCAGAAAAGATTCGCTTCTGCATCAGATGTAATGAATAAAACTATGGGAGAAGTTAAGTCCATTTGAGGAAGAAATCAAACAATAGCCTAAAGAAATGAAATATTTCAACTATTTAAAAACAAGTACCGTATTTGGGGGAATATAATACACACTTTTTTCCCAAAATAAATTTCTGTGAGAAAGGGATGTGTATTTTACATCGCAATGGGATTTTAATAAGTTTTTCTTTCAGGTGAAACATGGCTATCATACGTACATACCGTAATATTACCTTGAGACATATGCAATTTCTTTTTTTTATCGCCATATTTTAAACTTCGGAAAGTTATTGTTGGAAGGTATGCTTGTTAAAAATGTCACTTTCATAATCTTTTGATACTAAAACAACATGAAAAAGCAAGTTAAAAGTAATTTGAGCTGCATGTTGATTGTCTCCGAGTAGGCCACCATTACCGATGTTATTTTAAGACGTTCACTCATGCCTATGCCACGTGCTTCTGTAATGATAGTGCACATGCACCTTATCTGCCGGACAAAGTAATAAGTCATTTTTTAATGAAATACAATAAAGTAAAAATTTATTTTTGCTTTTAAATAACTCGGTATGAACTGTGGCAACATAAACACCCCTCCATGCGTCCCAATGAAAGGAAGCCAATGTTGTAACACACGTGCGCTGGTCAAATGATAATTACCTATCAACACCCCTCCGGGCAATTAATTGTCTACCAACTTAAGTGTTATCATTTATTCGTGCTCTTTAGAAATTCAGATATCCGCGAAGATTCAGAAGAGTAAAATCGTAGTCTTCGTAATTAAATAAATACTTTGATGTTTCAATTTCGTGTCCTGTTAAAGTACTGTAACATAATTTTCAGCATGATTACCTAGAACCAAAATTAAATATGACAACTGTTAAAACTTTCAAAAATATCTCTTGCTTTGTTGAAATAAAATTATTTCATCTAAGAATATGGCGACGCATAATTTCAAAATCACCGTAAATATGCTTAAAAAATTCTGTTAATCTTTTACGACATTATTTTGTGCTTTATTGAAATAAATGAATAAATAATTTTCTCCAGATTGCCACGATATGGAATGTCAGGATTAAGAGAAAGTTATGAAGTTTGATTTTTAAAAAGTGTGTTCAGTAAATTTTTGACATTTAATCCTCGCGCCGATTTTCGTAACAAATTACCGCGATTTTCAAAGTTCAGAACATCGCTTGGTAAATTTTTTTGTTGCGTATAATATATCTGAACTGCGTTTTTTTCCCCAGTTTCAGACTCAAAAAGGGGGGTGCATATTTTACATCAATGCGTATTATACTCGGCCAAATATGGTACAGTAGAGACCCGCTATTACGGTGACGGTTTTAAAGATAGAACGCTTATTACGTTGTAAATTCAAAGCACAAAACCATTTCTTAACAAATCTATACAAAAAAGAACCGTTTATTACGTTGTCCAAAAAAGCCAGGTCTCAGTATTACGATGTAAAAATTCTGTCAAAAATTTTTTCACTCGGTGTTTGTTCAGTGTTGATTAGTGGTAGACACTTCAGGAGATGCTAAATAAACATCAGAACACCTGTGCTCTGAGAGAGTGTTAACTTACAAGGCTGTTAAAGTGCCGCTTGATTGCACAATTTTCAGGATTTGGAGAGCCGATTAAAGCCATTGTTAAACAATTGAAGTTTAATCATCTAGTTTCTTCTTTATCTATCTCTGTAAAGTTTGTTTTAATTTTTATTTCATACTAAATAAAAGGCATTTAATCTTTTGCATGTATGGTGTACACAGGTACACGTAATGTGTAATTTCGTTTGCATATAAACTGCGTGAATGAACAGGTATCAAACATAATTTTGACAGAAGAACACTACGAAGCTTGGGATTTTCAAAGAATTCATGTATTTTGCACTCTGTTATAATTAAAAAATCAATAGAGCCCTTTGACCTTTTCATTTGAATAAAAAAATGTTGCTGTTTATTTAGAAATGATTTTAAATTGTTTACAAAGATTACAAACACATCATCTAAGTGCATTCCGTAGTGAAACGATTATGATAATGTTCTAGTATGCTGTGAAATTCTGTTTTAAATGATATTTAGCCTCATACCTTTTTATTTAAAATACAAGAGGCCCACGGGCCTTATAAAGCATTTCACAGTTATTTTTGATTCATGTTTTAAGCCAGAGCTATATGCACTGAAAGAGGCACCATTGATCATCATAACATAACTAGCAGTTGCACTTACTGTATGCAGGGTATATTCCAACTAATACCCAGGGGCAGCACCCTTAAATTAAAAAATAAATAAATGTTTTATAATACAAAAGAGCAGATTTCAAACAATAAATTCATTATCAGTATATAAGTAGAGCCCCCAAAGAAATTCTCAGGGCCCTTGTATTTTCATTATATTTCAAAGATATGTATTTTCAATAGAGCCCCGCCCTAACACCAGAACCCCTGACCCTGGGGCTCATCATAACTATGTACTTAGTTTATTTAATTCCTAGGACAGATTTTCAAAGAATTCATGTAGAGCCCTGCCCTAACACCAGGCACATAAAATTCACAATTTTGGTAAAAGCACCTCATCATAACTATGCACTTAGTAGTTTATTTAATACCCAGGAGCAGAGAAAATGATTTTCAAAGAATTCATGTTTTTTTCACTATATATAATCAATAGAGCCCCACCCTAACACCAGAACCCTTGACCCTGGGGCCATAAAATTCACAATTTTGGTAGAGGCACTCTTGCTCATCATAACTATGCACTTAGTTGGTATATTTAATACCTAGGAGCAGAGTAGAAGATTTTCAGAATTCATGAAGCCCCCCCCCCCCTAACAAGATTTCCACAAGAAACTAATGCATTTTCACTTAGTTGGTTTATAATACCTTAGAAGATTTTCAAAGAATTCATGTATTTTCACTATATAATCAATAGAGCCCTAGCACCAGAACCCCCCTGGCCATAAAATTCACAGGGCCATGAATAACTATGCACTTAGTTAGTATATTTAATACCCAGGGGCAGAAAGAAGATTTTCAAAGAAATCATGTATTTTCATTATATATATAATCAATAGAGCCCCGCCCTCACCCTGGGGCCATAAAATTCACAATTTTGGTAGAGGCACTCATCCTCATCATAACTATGCACTTAGTTAGTATATTTAATACCCAGGGCAGAGAAGAAGATTTTCAAAGAATTCATGTATTTTCACTATATATAATCAATAGAGCCCCGCCCTAACACCAGAACCCCTGACCCTGGGGCCATAAAATTCACAATTTTGGTAGAGGCACTCATCCCCATCATAACTATGCACTTAGTTAGTATATTTAATACCCAGGGGCAGAGAAGAAGATTTTCAAAGAATTCATGTATTTTCACTATATATAATCAATAGAGCCCCGGAACTCCTGACCCTGGGGCCATAAAATTCACAATTTTGGTAGAGGCACTCATGCTCATCATAACTATGTACTTAGTTGGTTTATTTAATACCCAGGAGTAGAGAAGAAGATTTCCAAAGAAATAATGCATTTTCACTATATACTTATTTAGCCCCGCCCTAGCACTAGAACCCCTGACCCCAGGGCCATGAATTTCACAATTTTGGGGTAAAGGACTCACTGCTGATTACAATCATGCAAACAGTTTGACTGCTTGATGTCCAGGAGTAAAGAAGAAGATTTTTAAAGATTTCATTAATTTTAGTGGTTGGCCCCACAGGCCCCAGGGGGGCAGGGACATGAAATTCACAATTTTTGTTCCCCTTCACCCATAGATGCTTTGTGCCAAATTTGGTGGAAATTGGTTCATTGGTTGCAGAGAAGAAGCTGAAAATGTTCAAATGTTAACACACGACGGACGACGAACGACAAACGGACGACGAACAAACGACGGACGACGACGGACAAAAACAGATAGCAATAGGTCACCTGAGTTTACTCAGGTGACCTAAAAATAAGTAAATAATAAAAATTTGGGTTGTTGTTTATGTAAAAATGACTATGAATACGAAGACATTGAAAATTTCACGAACGCATTATCTGGACAGAAACGAAAGTGAAAGTAAATATTATAGAAAATGGCGGCAATCAAAAGAAGATTGCCGAAGTTTCTATTAAAAACATGCACATTGCTTTTACTATGATTGAAAAAGAAGAAATAACATCATGAAAATATGTTTTAGAGATAAGTAATCAATGAGTTATAAGTATATAGCATTTTGATTAAGAATTTGAACATAAAAAGGAGATAGAAGGAGAAAAATACACCTCCTAATACAATAACACATTTTCAAAACGATGTTTTACTGGATTTTATTGGGAACTTTTATTACGTTGCCCTCGGTATTACGATATTTTACCTTGACAAAATGAACATCGTAATAATGGGTCTCTACTGTATATACAAATATAAACAGGCATGTAGTATCGTTTGTGGCAAAGGAATTAATATTTTAGGTCTCAAGTATATAATTTAGAACAATTTCTACACATTCACCTAACACATATTAAAACAAAAAAGAAGATATTATTGAAAGATTTTTAAAGAAATTGATTTTTTTTAAAAATCTGTATTTTGTTCAACATCAAAAGATTTATATCTTTGGCCCCAACAGGTAGATTATGAAATAAACAATTAAAGGTTCTATTTTCCCCTTTGTAACCCTTATGTGTCCATGCAGTGGGAAGGAGCCTGTTAGGAAAGCATCAAAAAAGAAGCAAAAATTACTGGTAAAGTAGAAAAGTTGTTAATGTATCCAAAATAATAATTTTTTTTTATTTCCTCCTCCTACGGGACTTTTTCATTCTTATGTTCGTAAACCTAAAAATGAAAAAAATGCTGGCCTGGGTTCCTTTAAAATTTTGATTATGTATATAATCATTGTTTAAAAATACAATATCATTATTATGCATAATACAGTGTCCCTTTTGTACCTCATGTAAATTTGATAAAATTTAGGGAATCACTATTAGCTGAAGTCAGCGTTGTTGTTGATGTTTATATTTTTCCAGTTCAGTAATTATACCAATCTTTCTTGATTATTACCGTTTTGGACTATGTGATAAATGTGACTAGTGCAGGAACAATTTGCTTCGGATTTACTTTAACTCATTTTATGTTTGGATATTTCTATCTACAAATAATTCGAAATGTGCAATATGAAACCCGTGTACCTATCGATGTGTGTTGACTTATAAATTATTTTATAGTGTTAAATATTGGATTGTCTGCATTTTAAGATAGCAACACAGTGATAATTAAGTAGTTTAAAATTTGTGAATCGTTCAGTATGCCGAGGGCCGCAAGGAGAAATGCGACAAGGCAAAGGCCTGACCAGGTGGTTTCTACTTCTGCCGTAGAAAGCAGTGCTACAGTTCTTGACATGGACAATCCCTTGAATTGGACTGTTGCCCAATTAAGGGAAAGACTGACACAATTAGGAATTCAAGTTCCGAGAGGATTCAATGCCGCAACCTTGCGACAGCTGTACAATGAAAACGTAAACAAAGGTGAGGTAACAGAAAGGCGCAAAAACTCGCATGAAGGATCATTGGGCGGAAGTGACGCAACAAACAATGGCGTCCCCCTACAAACATTGGGCGAAAGTACAGTCACGAATACAAATAACGATGGTGTTCTACTACAGATTTTGCAAAGTATGGCGCAATCATGCGCGCAGCCTGCGGAACAGACGGTTAATACGTTATTAGCGAAAGAGAACAAGAAAGACGCAGAGACGGAGGACGATAACCCTCTTAAGAAATATGCTGCTCAAGTTCACACGAATTCAGCTTCACCCCTGCGAGGTGAAATTCATGATTTCAAGAACTTTTATGAATCGTTCATGAACATTCATGATGTGTTCATGACTGGTTCATGACTGGTTCATAAAGATGTGTTTATGAACTTTATTCATGAATATATTCATAAAATGTAGTTCATGAACAAATGATGAATATATATGAATATTGGTTATTTTCATTTAAAGACAGAAAAATGTAGAGTTCAAGGTATTATGAATGTTCATGAATTTTCATGAAGATAAAATAATTGACAAAAATGATTGACAGAAAACACTCAGTACCCTCATAATACAACTTTTGCATGCAGATGCAATTGTTGAACAAGCCCCTGGTATAATATATGTTTAAGAATAATTCTTTCACCATCTGAAAAAATAAATCATGAAATCTCTAAACATTTAGTGTTTTTATTTGATTTTAATTTAACAAACACTGCATTACAATTGACAGCATTTTTTTTTTCAAATTCATTACTTGTGTTTCTTCATAATTTAAATTAAACAGTTATATTCATCATAATGTGCTTTAAGTAATGTCGTTTTTCATCACACAACTTTGTTCGACCGAATTTTCTCTAATATCAAACTTTAAACAAGTTGTTGGAAAATGAAACATTCTGGAAAATGAACTTTGTGAGCTTCGTAAAAAAAAAAAAACGTTTTATATATTTATTAACAACTTAAAAATTATATCACTTGTCTGTCCTGTACCGTATTATTCCTGGATCGAAACGCTGCATACATTTCAATATTGGTGCAGTAAAAATGTCAAAAGTTTCCCTTGCTTCGTGCGTAAATGATAGAGCACAGACTGCATGGTTGTAGAGTATCTATGATCCACATTCGTATTTTGTAGTTTTAATTCTCCTATGCGTCTCCAAAGCTGAATATTTTCTTGTCTGTGGGCGAGAGATTGTTATTATCATGTCATAGGGCTCGCCATACTTGCTATACGAAACTAAAAGTCAATACATGTATAATTTATTACGTAAAAAAATCGAATTCTTCATCCATAAAACTTATTTTGATATAAAATATTGTATTTTCGGAGTGAAAAGTTATTCAAATAGTTTGTAATTTTTTTAAACAGAAATCTTGGAAATTCGAAACTAAGGTATTTCTTAGCTCTACCGTACATTTTTGAATCTAGGCGCAAACTTGAAAACGCGCGAGACGTTGGAAGTGGGAATTTGTAATGTGGAAGAATCAGTATTTGTGATCTATTATTTGCATAGTCACTGTGCCGTTTTCGAATTGCATAATTTTATTTCAATCGGGTTCAATATTCTGTTTATACTAATTATGGTAGCCATGCGGTTTGCCTGGCTGTGAAGTTTGGTGATGTTGGCCTCCCTAAGGAGTAAGTTTTATATTGTTTTACTTGAATTTATATCTAACTTGAATCATCTGTATCTAACAGTATTATGCAATATATTTTATCATGTTTAAATTCTGCAACTACAATGTTTTGTAAAACCGCGCATTTCCAGCATGCGATAGGCATAGGCCTGTTCAGCTCACATGTTAAAGTTACGCATTTAATTTTGTATGATTTCTTATGATTTTGATATTTTGTCGAATTCTTATTATGCTTTTGTAATTTGTAGTTTTTCACCCTCTCACAAGGTGTGTCCAATAAACAGTACAGTCACTGATCTTTGTCAACTTTTAAAGAAAATAACAGAATATGAAGAAGGAAGACTATATATAGGATCGATCTACTTCATAACTGGTGAGTGACAAAAAATGGAGACAATCACTGAGTCAGAAATCTGTCTGTAAATGTTACTGTCTATTTGTAAAATAACAACTTATTAAAGCACATTATAATAAATTAATATGTCTTTTTTTAATGCAATTTTTGTCTAACTTTGCTTTGAGTTTGGATCCAACCATATAACATACATTAATTATTAGACTGAGACTCAAAACATTCATAGGCCTGATTGATCTACAAAATGGTGGTCCAAGAAATTAGGCTTAAATTCCACTCAGAATGTTTCAATTTGGAAGTGTCTCTGATGCAAAATTAAAAGAATCTAAAATGCAAGAAAATACAAAAAAGTCTTATGTTTTACAATCATGGGTACTTTCAGAAAATCTTTCTTTTTGAAGGAAAAAGAGAAGCAGTTCACAAATGTTGATGAGCAGAAGAGAAGAAACTCTGGCTGCACAAAAATCTGAGCTCTTGAAAAAGAAACAAAAAAAGAAATGAAAATATGAATGATATTCAATCAAAGGATCCAAATGATGAAATTCTGGAAATTTCACATGGAGAGACAATAACAATTTTTGAATTGACCATCTCTGCTCTGAACTGCTTGTAAGCACTGAAAACTGTTTCCCTGGTGCTGAGCAAACTTTTCTCCTAGACTGGAATTAAAAACTGTTCAGTTTCTGGCATTAAAACACAATTTGAAACATGCTGAGGAAAGGACCCCCCTCTCCTTTTGTACCAAGTAAGGTTAAACATTCTGCAAAGAGTTGCATTTGAATTGAATTTTTTTTTATACTTTTACCAAGAATGAACTACATTACTCATTTACTATGGTTTAATGTGTCAGATTGTCTATTTTAATCTTTTTAACAAAGATTTTGTTGCCATGGTTGGAAAACAAACAACATTTCTGTAAAATCTTTCAAAATGCTGTATTATAAATCATCTACTGTTACTTTTTTAGCATGACTTCATGCATTTTCATGAATAAACATGAATAGTAATATTTCATTTTTTGTTTACGAATAAGCAAGAATATTCATGAATGCTAATGGTTCATGAATTTTATTCATTCATGAACATTCCTGAAAAAATTCATCAAATTATTCATGAATAGTTCATGAGATCCTATCAACTTATTATTCCACATTCTTGAAATGATGAATCTTCATGCATATGACTCTTCATGAATTATTCATGAAAAAAATATTCATGAATGTTCATCAATTTCTTTCATGAGAGAAATTCATGATTTGAGATGTCCAAAGAAGTTCATAGGATCTTCATGAATATTTCATGAACATTTCATGAATTAAATTCATGAAAAATTCAAGGAAATTCATCAATTATTCATGATCGTCTCGCAGGGGCAGCTGGAGAAGTTCAGGCAGGCGGCTCCTAAGCAGAGAAAACTCCAATGGTCTGCCCACCGGTATCAGAAGTAATCTGGAACTCGGACAAGTGGTTGAAAAACTGATGAACAATTCCGTGACAGAAAGAACTAGATCAACTTACAAACAGGGTTTTGAGACATATAAACAAAACATGGTGTTGTTTATGATGTTAAATGTCCACCCATATTGAAGATATTCTTGTACATTTTGTAGCATATTGTCAACATAACTTGTTGCTTAAATTTTCTACAATAAGATTATATTTGTGTGGAATCAGATACATGTTTTTAGAAATGGGAATTCCAAACCCTTTTCAGTCTAAATGTCAAAAAACATTGAAGTTAATTTTAAATGATAAGAAACATAATGACCTACAATTAAATATTCATTTTAAATCGTTTAATATCTACAGAAATACAAGATATTACATGTCATGGTAATGAAAATTGATATTTAGACTCTAGCTACCGGCGGGTATGTCCCTAAATTCTACCTACATGTACTTGTTTAAGATATTAAGCCACAGTTAATTAAAAAAATAAATATAAAAACAAGTTTAACAACCTTTGACTTTACCGAAGTTTCTGAATCTGGTATGAAGTTTTTACCGTGTACGTCTGTCTGTCTCTTATCTCTCTGTTTGTTTCTACCGCAACTTGAGCTTTAACCTTGACCATAACTTGCTGATAAGTGGAGCTATGACTTTCAGGGAACCAATCCACTGATGCTTGGACATGTCCTTGGTCAGGAGACATGAAAATTTAAATCTTTTACTATTGCATCATACTTATTGAACACTTACCAGTACATTTAAACTTTGAGCTAATTTTTGTTAACAAAGAATTTTCATTGGTCAATATACTTTTTAACCCTTTGTTTTTAACCTTGCGGTTTCAAATACTTGTGAAAATTCCTCTTAATTAAAACTTTTAAACAACTGTTCATCGGACTTTATCTTACTTCAGAACACCAACTCAAATGTAGTTAGCAACCAAGAAGTATGACCCTTTACCTCAGTTTTTTGAGATTTGAAAATGTCCTAGATAAATTTCCCCATAAGTTTTAAAATTTAGAAAACTGATTTTACTTTACATATTCAATTCTTGTGACAAACTCAAATTCATTTGATACAAGAACTTTTTTTAAAAATTTAAAATTGATCAGTGAACTTATGCACATTTACATTTTCTCTTGATGTTATGTTAAACTACTCATATTAGACCTTACATTGACATTTTGACCTAGGACATACAGGAGATCACTTATTGAAAATCAGGTCCAAATGTACATTGTTTTACTTTCAAAACTTCTCTTGAACACTGAGAATCTACTTTTGGAGCAATCTTTAATTGTCTTAAGTCCAAATTTACAAAAAATTATCCCATAATATGGGTAATATTAGTGTTTCACAATAACATAATAATTTATTTACAAATGATTTAACTTATAGGTTCTTTGATGTTCATCAAAAATGTTGAATTTCAATGATACCTCAACATTCAAGATCAGGTTTTGGCTCCATCCAGGCAACAATATATGTAAAGCATTTTGTTTACCAATTAAGATTACTCCAGTATGTTAAATACTATATTTTCGTTCCAAGCAGATGTTTCAATATAAAGTTTCTTAAATACCTGACAGTTCGATTCTGTAAAAAAGTTACAGTTATTAAGTTATACCTTTTAAAAATGGTAAAAAAACTAGAAAATATTCTTGTAAGCTGGAGGCAAGAATTTAAAGTATATATATAGTTTGTAAATAAAAAAAACTCTCAATTATTTCTGTTGTGTTTGGATGTTCCAAATTTGAATGTATAAACATTTAAAATTTTATAAAATAAAAATATCATTATTTGCAAAAATGCACCTGAAAAGTAAACCACGTGATAAAATTTCCCAATAGGGAATACCTATTAGTGAAGTCAGGGAAGTACCAATTTTTTGACAATTTATATCTTCAGTACCACCACCAACCCCTTCCACCTTCCAATTAAATTTTAGTTAAAATGTTCTTGAAAAAAATGTAATATTTTATATATGATTTATAAAGGCACTTATATTCCCCATTATTTTCTCCCTTCTATGGTAAGATAATCTGCTAAATTTAAAATCAATACGGTTATATTCAATACAATAATTTAAATTATGTAAGAACCATTTGTTACGTAACGTTGAAAATGCAAATGAACATTGCAAGGGGAAAAAATAAATTATGGATTTCATATAAAAAAATACTTTGAATTGAAATGTGATGCAGATGCTCAGAATAAACAATCTTCTGTTATGTAATAGTACCTGCACATTGCTGATATGGGAGATTGACTGTCAATATTTATTTCAGTGCGTTTGGGTTTCATAGGCATAACAATTTGAAATACCCAACCAGTGATGTTGTATTTAAAGCATTGTTGGAACTCTCAATATATTCTGTTGTGTATCTGGAATTAAATTTCTGCATTTCTACATGTTAAATATTCAAAGATTTGTTATTTAAAAGCATTTTTTATATTTTATATTTGAACATTTTGTATATTCGATTCCTAAATGCTCTCTGATTGAAAGTGGGGTATTCCTAGTGAATGGTGTCCAGATTTCTTTTAGGTCACCATTTGCAACGCTAGTAAGTGTGACTTAGGTGCAATGAGGAAAACTTTTTTAAGTTTTTAGCCTAGTGGTTTCCTTCAGAAGAGTTTCATACTTTTATACAAACTTCAATGTAAGACTTGAAAAAGACTTGGCACTTATCAGGTCCAGCACAATACCCCGATGAAGGGATAACAGGAGTTGAAGAAGGTATTAGAATACATTTCTAAAAGGATTCCTCATACGACATATTTTATCTGGCCGTAAATGGTTATTGCTTTGAGACTATAATGCATAGAGTTTTGAATATAGATTATACTTTAATACAGTAAGAAATTTCAAATACTTCCAGTATGTTATTTTTCAGAAATTGAATTTTTTTTGGAATTTTTTTTTTGATAACTTTTCAGCATAGAGGTTTAAACTTGATAAGTTATTTCTATGAAAAATCTAACACCTTTATAATTTTATGCATTAAACCTGTTAAACATTAACAAACCAAAAGTTTATAATGTATTATAGAATGCGCTACGGATGTCAAAGGAATAAGTTGAAAGATTTGATAATTAAGTTCCCTATAAAACAATTGAAACATAGCAAATGAATAGTGACAGAAAAAACGTAACATCGGATTGTTATCATCTGGACCATGGAGGAGTGCGTCGATTTACCCAAAAGGAACCAAAAGAACCCAAAAGGAACCAAAAGGATTAAAAACAACCCAATCAAGGAGTGTGAAATAAAGCATAATAAATGATATTCAATGATATTTTTCTGGTGAATAACAAACCATATTCAAAAACAAGTTTTTTGGAAAGTGTGTGTTTGAAGTGGGGGTCAGTCCCCCACACCACACCACATATAAGGCGTATGTATTTCTGACAAGAAAGTTGCAACAATATAAATTTAGGTTTTTGCCAAACTTTTATGTTTGTTTCATCAATATAATATTCATGAATATGATTCGTTATTAATTTTCAGTACATACATGATACATTCCTTTTGGGTTCTCAACTGAGAGATATAAAACCCCTCTGCAGATGATGAAGGTATATTGCGGCATAATTAAGGGAATTCGACGATTAAACATAGGTAATCAGAGATTACAGAGCTCACCTCAACGTGTGTTGTCTTTAAGTAAGGCAAATTAAGTCACACAATTAACCAACAAAAAGTGTACATCCAAAAATGCAAAATTTATGCAATTTTGATACTTTGGAATAGACCTATATAAAAACTTAAAACTAGTTCTTCATCATGAAAATGTAATTAAAATCCAGCATCTGAAGCAAGATTGAGAGTTTTCATCCCTTGATGCATCATTTGTGCAACTTTGGTTTATATAAGCCTTATAGTTTCTTGGTGATAGACCTGCACCCATAACTTTTACGAGGTCTATTATCTGGAAAATGTATGTCGAATTCAGCATCTGAAGCAAATCCATTAGTGTTAATCCTAAGATGTATCATCCATGCAAGTTTGTTCAACATAGAGCTCAAAGTTACTTGCAAATGAAACCTGTATAAAAAAATTAACCTTTCCACTAATCCAGAAAATGTAGGTCAGATTCAGCTTCCGAAGCCAGCCTAGTAGAATGCACCCTTAGATGTACCATCCATGCAAGTTTGGTCATTATATGTCTCATAGAAACTTGGAAATGAAACCTGCACCAAAATCTTTAACCTGTTCACTCAACCGGAAAATGTAGGTCAGATTCAGCATCCGAAGCAAGTCTGGTAGTATGCATCCTAAGATGTACCATCCATGCAAGTTTAGTCATTATAGGGTTCATAGTACCTGCAGTGGAAATGAAACCTGCACCAAAAATTTTAACCTGTTCACTCAACCGGAAAATGTAGGTCAGATTCAGCATCCGAAGCAGGTCTTGTAATATGCATCATAAGATGTACCATCCATGCAAGTTTGGTCATTATATGTCTCATAGTAACTTGGAAATGAAACCTGCACCAAAAACTTTAACCTGTTCACTCAACCGGAAAATGTAGGTCAGATTCAGCATCCGAAGCAGAGTACCATCCATGCAAGTTTGGTAGGGCTCAACGTATGAAACCTTCACCAAAAACTTTAACCTCTTCATCCGGAAAATGTAAGATTCAGCATACCATCCTAAGATGTATCATCCATGTAAGTTTGGTCATTATATGTCTCAAAGAAACTTGGAAATGAAACCTGCACCAAAAACTTTAACCTGTTCACTCAACCGGAAAATGTAGGTCAGATTCAGCATCCGAAGCAAGTCTAGTAGAATACATCCTAAGATGTACCATCCATGCAAGTTTGGTCATTATAGGGCTCAAAGTATCTTCAAAATGAAACCTGCACCAAAAACTTTAACCTGTTCACTCAACCGGAAAATGTAGGTCAGATTCAGCATCCGAAGCAAGGCTGGTAGTATGCATCCTAAGATGTATCATCCATGTAAGTTTGGTCAACATAGGGCTTATAGTTACTCGGAAATGAGACCTACACCAAAAACTGCACCAAAAATGTTAACCTGCACCAAAAACATTAAAATGGTCATTCCTTTGCTGAAATTGCAGCATCTGAAACTTTGACTGGTACAATGAAACACACTAGCAACATCTTCCATGCATGTCTAATCAATATAGGACATAGAAGTACTTAAAAAGAAAACTGCTCCAAAAAACTTAACCTTAACCCGGGACGCCAACGCCGACGCCGAGGGTATCACATAAGCTCCCCCCAACTTCGTTGACGTGAGCTAAAAACTGGTTTTAGTTTTGAACCAGTTTTGTAAACTGTTCATTTGTTCCACAAACTAGTTTTAAACTAGTTTAAACCCAGAACCGGTTTTCCATTTGTTTTTGCTGTAACTGAAACCAGTTTGCTAAACCAACCAAACCACCTCCGATGGTGGTTTATTCAGTTTACAAAAGAGCGCGGGAAGTATTCCTGTATGGCGGTGATGAAAGATGGTGACTATTTTAATAAAGAAAAACAGATATAAATAATTGTTTTTCCAAGGACAACACCTCCTTTGATTTTAATGCCACATTCTCTTGTTTGATATAAGGCTTCAGAAAATAGATAAGGCCTAAAATAAAATATTGTTTGTTTGCAGTTGCCGACCGACGCACTGAAAATGCACCCGACCCAAACTTTTTTTAGCCATTTTTTAACATTATTTTTTTTTCTCCTATTTTTCAGAATATTAAAACTGTTTCATTTTCAATTTTTGTCTTCATCAATCATTAGTTTATACCAAGAGTGCAGCTTAAACATGTATAGTAGGCCTATAATGAACACTGTACGAAATTTCCATCAGCCCGCACGCCCGAGATGTACTAAAATCGGGAGCGGACATATAAACTTTATACTGCATCAGCCCGCTTGGACGCACTAATTTTACCCCATTCCCTCGATTTTTGCAGATAGAATGTTTTGAGAAGGTAAAGACCAAATATTTCAACGTACATACAAGGCATTATTCCCTGGACAATAAGAAATAGTCAATAAATCTGTAGGTATATGAAAAACACCACCATCGTCTTTTAACCTGAATTTCCTCTGTTTTCATGCATGAATCGATATTTTCAACTTTCCACTGGTATATTGTGCACTTTTTTTCAACTTAAAGGATCAGATAACAAGAGGCCCACGGGCCTTATAGGTCACCTGAGTATCATGTAACAACTTTCCAGCGATTGTATTTGGTTCGTGTTTTAATCCAAAAGCCATGAAATTCACAAATTTTGAAAGAGGCACCATTGCTTATCAAAGGGCAGATTTCAAAGCATTAATTTATTTTTAGTCAAAGTACCCCCCCCCCCCCCCCCCCCCCCCCGGTACCCCTGACCCAGCAGCCCTGAAATTATCTAGTTTGAAAGAGGCCCCTTTCTTCATTATAAGGCCAGCATTTTTTTAGGTTTAGTTATGATCATGAGAATAAAAAAGTCCTGAAGGAGAAGGAAATGAAAATTTTTTTTTTTGATAAATCAATTATTAACATTTGTACACTCTTTTTTTATGCTATCCTAATAGGCTCCTTACCACTGGACACATAATGCTTACAAATAGGAAAGTAGAACATTTAATTGCTTATTTCATCATCTGCCAGTTTGAGCAAGTTATATAAATTTTTTGATGTTGATCAAAATATATTTTAAATAATCAATTCTTTAAAAGTCTTTCAGTATATCTTCATTTTTTTAATATGTGTTAGGTGAATGTGTAGACATTGTTCTAAAATTTACTTGATGCCTAAAATTATAATTCCTATCATAAAACAGACAGAGAGTATTGGGAGTATGGTGAACATTTTTTCAATTAAGTGTAAAATAATTTTTCTGGCTGATACAAATGATACTACATGCCTGTATATATTTGTATATTCTTGCCTTTTAATAGTTGAATTATTTTATATTTCTTCAGGTTATTGTTTATTTCTTCCTCAAATGGACTTAACTTCTCCCATAGTTTTATTCATTACATCTGATGCATAAGCAACCCTTTTCTGAAGAATGATGTTTAGACTGTAAGCTATAACAGAGACCTAAACAATGTCGCTGGCAATATGCAATAGCTACCACGGGCAGTTTAAAACCTGGGAGGAAAATAATTTACAGACAGATACTTTTGAAACGAATACATAATTATCTCACCAGCATGTCATTGTGCAACAAAGTCGTCAGCATTTTATTTGTCCTTTGAACGGGTGAAAGTCGTTTTGAATGGCACTCGTATCGATGAATTTTACACTAAACCAAGCTATCTTCTCAGATCTAGCTTTATTTACCCGCCGTTTCATCGTAAAACCGGAAGTGCGAGTTCGTAAATTTGAAATCTTGATCCCGACTTAAATTTGACATTGGAAAGAAAAATTTTTTTATTAATATTTTTTTCATAAAAATTAAAAACCTTGAGCAAAGGGTTTGTAAAACTGAAAATAAAATAAATCCTGGCCTTAAATATGTAATTAGATCATTAGTATATTAACCAGGAGCAGAGAAGAAGATGTTCAAAGAATTCATGCATTTCACTATATAATCATTATATAATCATTAGAGCCCCATCCTAAAACAAGAACCCCTGACCCTGGGGCCATAAAATTCACAATTTTGGTAGAGGCACTCTTGCTCATCATAACTATGTACTTAGTTAGTTTATTTAATACCCAGGAGCAGAGAAGAAGATTTTCAAAGAATTCATGTATTTTCACTATATAATCAAAGAAGTCCCGCCCTAACACCAGAAACCCTGACCCTGGGGCCATAAAATTCACAATTTTGGTAGAGGCACTCTTGCTCATCATAACTATGTACTTAGTTGGTTTATTTAATACCTAGGAGCAGAGAAGAAGATTTTAAAAGAAATAATGCATTTTCACTACCTACTTATTTAGCCCCGCCCTAGCACTAGAACCCCTGACCCCAGGGCCATGAATTTCACAATTTTGGTAGAGGACTCACTGCTGATTACAATCATGCAAACAGTTTGACTGCTTGATGTCCAGGAGTAAAGAAGATTTTTAAAAATGGCATTAATTTTAGTGGTTTTGGCCCCACCCCTCAGGCCCCAGGAGGGCAGGGACCATGAAATTCACAATCTTTTTTCCCCTTCACCCACAGAAAACATACCTGTATACAAAATTTGGTTGAATTTGGTTTAGCAGTTTCAGAGAAGAAGCTGAAAATGTTCAAATGTTAACACACGACGAACGACGGACGACGACGCCGAGACAAACACGGATGGCAATAGGTCACCTGAGTGACTCAGGTGACCTAAAAATCAAACACATTCAAAGTGTTTATTTATAAGAAATAATAAGTATTAATATTTGTATGGTGATCATGCCGTTTATAAAGACAAAGCCAGTGTACTAAATTATTCAACACAAGCTGTTCAAATTGCTTTCAATCTAAGGGGTAACATGCAGTGCTTTTATTCAATGGTTGCTTTAACTGATTTTTGTTTTTATTAAATCAAAAATAAATTTAGGTTATATTTAATCATACCACAATATATTTTTACCCTTTTAAAATTCAAATTATAAATTAATTATATCGAGTGTTAAAAATTGCTCTTAAGTACTGATAAATTAAAAATTGTATTTTCTCTTTTCCATTAAAATCAAACAATTACTCATTACATCTAAAATATACATGTGAATATATACCTATAAACGTTGATATTATTAAATATTATATATCATACATATGTTCGTGTTTTAATCCAAAAGCCATGAAATTCACAAATTTTGAAAGAGGCACCATTGCTTATCAAAGAGCAGATTTCAAAGCATTAATTTATTTTTAGTCAAAGTACCCCCCTGGTACCCCTGACCAATCGGCCCTGAAATTATCTATTTTGAAAGACGCCTATTTCTTCATCATAAGTCCAGCATTTTTTTTTTTTAGGTTTAGTTTTGAACATCAGAATGAAAAAGTCCCGAAGGAGAAGGAAATAATTTTTTTCTTTTTTGGATAAATCAATTATCAACCTTTGTATATTCTTTTTTATGCTATCCTAACAGGCTCCTTACCACTGGATACGTAATGCTTACAAATAGGATTCAAATTTGTTCGAATGAAGGGCCACACCCTCATTCAAGGGGAGATAATTGGGAATTAATGAAAATTTGGTGGCATGTTTTAAAAATCTTCTTCTCAAGAACCACTGTGCAAGAAAAGATGAAACTTACGGGGAAACATCCTCAGGTAGTGTAGATTCACTTTTGTTCAAATCATGACCCCCGGGGTAGGGCGGGGCCACCATGGCCGACCAAAGTTTTACATAGAAATATATAGGAAAATTCTTTAAAAATCTTCTTCTCTTGAATAGTAAAGCTATAATTGATCATATTTATATGGAAGCATCCTCAGGTAGTGTAGATTCAAGTTTGTTCAAATCATGACCCCCGGGGGTAGGGCGGGGCCACAATGGCCGACCAAAGTTTTACATAGAAATATATAGAAAAATTCTTTAAAAATCTTCTTCTCAAGAATAGTAAAGCCATAATTGATCATATTTATATGGAAGCATCCTCAGGTAGTGTAGATTCAAGTTTGTTCAAATCATGACCCCCCGGGAGTAAGGCGGGGCCACCATGGCCGACCAAAGTTTTACATAGAAATATTTAGGAGTTTTTTTTTAAATCTTCTTCTCGAAAATTACAAAGCCATATTTGATCATATTTATATGGAAGCATCCTCAGGTGGTGTAGATTTATGTTTGTACAAATCATGACACCCGGGGGTAGGGCGGGGCCACAATGGCCGATCAAAGTTTTAACATAGAAATATATAGGAAAATTCTTTATTTTTTTTTTTTATAGAATTTAACATTTAATTGCTTATTTTTCTGAAGAATGATACTTAGACTGTAAGCTATAACAGAGACCTAAACAATGTCGCTGGCAATATGCAATAGCTACCACGGGCAGTTTAAAACCTGGGGGAGGAAAATAATTTACAGACAGATACTTTTGAAACGAAAACAAAATTATCTCACCAGCATGTCATTGTGCAACAAAGACGTCAGCATTTTATTTGTCCTTTGAACGGGTGAAAGTCGTTTTGAATGGCACTCGTATCGATGAATTTTACACTAAACCAAGCTTTCTTCTCAGATCTAGCTTTATTTACCCGCCGTTTCATCTTAAAACCGGAAGTGCGAGTTCGTAAATTTGAAATCTCGATCCCGACTCAAATTTGACATCGGAAAGAAAAAAAATGTTTTATTTTTTTCTGAAAATTCAAAACCTTGAGCGGAGGGTTTGTAATACTGAAAATAAAATAAATCCTGGCCTTAAATATGTAATTAGATAATTAGTATATTAACCAGGAGGAAAGAATAAGATGTTCAAAGAATTCATGCATTTCACTATATAATCATTAGAGCCCCACCCTAAAACAAGAACTCCTGACCCTGGGGCCATAAAAATCACAATTTTGGTAGAGGCACTCTTGCTCATCATAACTATGTACTTAGTTAGTTTATTTATATACCTAGGAGCAGAGAAGAAGATTTTCAAAGAAATAATGCATTTTCACTATATACTTATTTAGCCCCGCCCTAGCACTAGAACCCCTGACCCCAGGGCCATGAATTTCACAATTTTGGTAGAGGACTCATTGCTGATTACAATCATGCAAACAGTTTGACTGCTTGATGTCCAGGAGTAAAGAGGAAGATTTTTAAAGATTGCATTAATTTTAGTGGTTTTGGCCCCACCCCTCAGGCCCCAGGGGGGCAGGGATCATGAAATTCACGACTTTTGTTCCCCTTCACCCATAGATGCTTTGTGCTAAATTTGGTTGAAATTGGTTCAGTGGTTGCAGAGAAGAAGCTGAAAATGTTCAAATGTTAACGCACGACGGACGACGGACGCAAACAGACAGCAATAGGTCACCTGAGTTTACTCAGGTGACCTGAAAATCTGGAAAAAAATTTTTTTTTTTTTTAAATTGCCTACCTACCTACCCAGACTAAAAATCACAGGTCGGCAACTGCAAACAAAGAATTTTTTAAGCTTGGCCTAAATGCTGCATATTGTAATTTGGTGTGTTCGTTCAATGATAATGACACAGGCACTTAATTGTTCGTTTGTTTTTGTTTTTACTTATTGGTAAAAATAAGTAGGGGTGCCACATGTACAAAACAAGTGCCTGTTGATAATGAGAAGAAATTGTTATTAAATTTTCCTTTTCAGAAATATGTTTTGAATCATTTTGACAAACTTTAACATGTATGATAAATTGTAGAACATACTGTAAAGACAGTTTTAATATTGGAAATCTCAAGAGTAATAATTATAAATACCCAAGTTTTTATCTTTTCATGTGTTGAAAATGTGGAAATTGATCATTTGATGAATCTTTGAGGCATTATAAAAATAATACTGCATTTTAAGTAAGAAAAGCAAGGAACAAATAACCTATAATTTCTTGGATTCTTTTATTATGAAAAAGATTTTAACTTTTTTTTGCATGTGTAATTTGGTTAATATATTGTTATATTAAGGTTCCTACTACAACATTGTAAATGCACATTTGGGTAAATCGACTTCCTGAGGTAAACAGGATTGAAACTTAAACCAGATTGAAAAACTAGTTTTAAACAGGTTGGGCACACCCTACCAAATGGTACTTTATCCCCCGTTTGGTAGACAATCTCCCATATCGGTGATGTATTTTACTGACCAAATGGTGGACTTTTTTATTCTATTGCAATTTTTATTAAAATAAAGCAAAAGCGCATTTGCATAGGCCTTGGGGAATTTTAGTGAACATATTCCTCGCACAATTAACATAAAACGGTCAAATTTCCATGTGCAGTTTCTCCGTAACTTCATGAAATTATACCCATAGTTGCCTGAAACAGCTGAACTTTTTGATCAATCGATCCAAAAAAGAATCTGTTGTGTTTTGTTGGATAAAATTTCAATTTCATCACAAGCAAGTTACTTTTATGAGTTAACTTTCACTCTCTTTTTGGGATCTTCATCAATATTTATCTCCTTAGAATCCTGTTAAACACAAGCTCCTCATGCTTTATTGGTATGGTGGGCACTTACTGCTATAAAGTTATATTTTTCTAGAGTTGAACATAATATTTGTTGTTATTTTTCTTTTAGGATGAAGTTGCAGATTCCATATGACCTTTTGTGGTTTAATATGTATATTACTGATGAATTTAATATATTTGATAATTAATTTTCAATAAAAGATTCATAAAGTGACTTTTGCAATTATTCTTGATTTTCTTCCAAGTACATCATTTTAAAACAATAATTATATCATAATCCAATTGCATTTACTTATTTCCTTATTTAAGATTAACACAAATGTGCCTTCGTAGTTAAATCCGACTTTTCATCAGGGTTAAAAAAGATCATCATTTTGATTGGTTTGCACTTATTGATTGGTTGCCCAGATAATTGAAATAGAAAGTAAATAAGATGATCACAGGTGCAGCATCGCTGGAGAAGGAGAGAATTTTCTTTTAAAGTAAAAAACAGAGAAATATTGCACTTGTTTACATACGCGAAGTTTTAGTCAAATTTTTGAATGACTCTGTGCAAAAAATTGCACATAGAATTTCCGATTTTTTTCACTCAGAACAACAAAAAATATCTATATTTTTTCCACATGGTTTAAATTATGCGCCACTCCATGGAATTGAACACAACCAATTTTGTCCCCCAAATGGTTAGTAAAATACGTCAATGATATGGGAGATTGTCTACCAAATGGGGGATAAAAAACCGTTGGTAGGGTGCCAAACCTGTAAACCTTTAAACAGGTTGGGCACAGTTCCTTCGGGGAAGTATTCTAAACAAGAGGCCCGGGGGCCAAACCCTACCTGAGTACAAAGCTAGGAAATAGCACATATCAGATCAGAACTGAAAGTTTATACTGAGGGGGGGGGGGGGGGGTTTGCCCCCCTCCCCCCCCAGGTGTTCATGATTTGAACAAACTGAATCTACACTACCTGAGGATGTTTCCCATATAAATATCACTAATCATGGCTTTGAAGTACTTGAAAAGAAGATTTTAAAAGGTTTCCCTATATGTATATCCCTATGTAAAACTTGGGTTGGTCATTTTGGCCCCACCCTGTCCCGGGGGTCATGATTTGAACAAACTTGAATCTACACTACCTGAGGATATTCATCCACATATTTCATTTTCCTGGCCCAGGTTCTTGAGAAGAAGATTTTTAAAGATTTTTCCTATATATATTTCCTATGTAAAACTTGGGGGCCTTTTGGCCCCACCCTAGCCCCGTGGGTCATGATTTGAACAAATTTGAATCAACACTACCTGAGGATAATTCCACAGAAGTTTCATTTTTCCTGGTCCAGTGGTTCTTGAGAAGAAGTTTTTTAAAGTTTTTTCCTATATATTCCTATGTAAAACTTGGGTCGGCCATTTTGGCCCCAACCTTGCCCCGGGGGTCATGATTTGGACAAACTTGAATCTACACTACCTGAGGATGATACCACATAGTTTTATCTTTCCTGGCCCAGTATTTTTTAAGTTTTTTCAAAGATTTTTCCTATATATTCTTATGTAAAACTTTGATTGGCCATTTTGGTCCCACCCTAGCCCCGTGAGTCATATTTGAACAAATTTGAATCTACACTACCTGAGGATAATTCCACATGATTTATATTTTTCCTGGTCTAGTGGTTCTTGATCAGAAGTTTTTTAAAGATTTTTCCTTTATATTCCTATGAAAAAATTTGGGGTGACCATTTAGCCCTATCCTACCCCCAGGGGTCATGATTTGAACAAACTAGAATCTACACTACCACTACCTGAGCATGATTTCACATTTTTTATCTTTCCTGGCCCAGTGGTTCTTGAGAAGAAGATTTTTAAAGTTTTTTCCTATCATATATTCCTATGTAAAACTTGGGTAGTCATTTTGGCCCCACCCTACCCCCGGGGGTCATGATTTGAACAAACTTGAATCTACACTCCTGAGGATTTTCCACATGATTTTCATCTTTCCTCCCCATGGTTCTTGAGAAGTTTTTTTTTAAATGCCATTAATTTTTCTCTAATTCATAATTTTTCCCTTGGAAAAGGGTGGGGCCCTTATTTGAACAAACTTGAATCCCCTTTACCCAAGGATATTTTTAGCAAGTTTGGTTAAAATTGGCCCAGTGGTTATTGAGAAGAAGATGAAAATGTGAAAAGTTTACGACAACGACGACGACAACGACTACGACAGACAACGGACAAATTTTGATCAGAAAAGCTCACTTGAGCCTTTTAGGTGAGCTAAAAAGGGAATTTACTTTTTCAGTAATAAAAACATTACAGTATTAGGGAATTTTATCGTTTTATAGCCTCTATTTTCGTGTTTGTTTTGAATAAAAGATAAAGTGCAAGAATATTTTCACATTTAAATATTTATTGTCTATTTAGTGTATGTATTCCCAAAAATGCAATATTTATACCCCCACTTTCTAAAGAAATTCGGGTTTTTTGTTTCTCATGTCCCCTCCCTCCGTCCTCCGGTTTTACACTTTTCTTCCCTGAACTCCTCTTACATTTTACACAGTAGGCTAATATCTTTTTTGGGGATGGTTGGTGGTGTCATGTAGATGTGCAGTAAGGTTTCGGAATGTTGATTTTTCCACGGGGGGGCTAATGGGGGGCTAAAAAATTTTTAAAAATGTCTTAAATCATTTCTTTAAAACTAAGTGAAATACAAATTAAAAAGGATGGAGGTAAGGTCACAGGAATGTGCCAGGTGAAGTTTTTGATGCAGGTGAGTAGCTTCACTAATACATATCAGCATATCATGTTTGATAAAAATATCTTGAATGATTTAATGAAGCTGAGCTTAACACCTTTTCTAAAAAAAAAGAGGTCAAAGGAAAGGTTGGGGCCAAAATGTTGTTGCAGTTGAAAAGCTTACATCAGTATGAATTTACTATTAGCATAT